>NW_027640835.1:0-103907 GCF_949752795.1 Hyperoodon ampullatus | reverse complement strand
GGGTAAATGCCTGCCTGTAGAATGGCTGCATCATTGGTAAGTGTATGTTTAAGTTTTAAAAAAATACCTATTTTCCATAGTGGTTTGATCATTTTACATCTCTACCAGCAGTGTATGAGAGCTGCATTTTCTTCATGTTGTGGCCAACATTTACTATGCTCAGTATTTTTAATTTTAGATAGTTTAATAGGTGTGTAGTTGTATCTCACTGTAGCATCCCTAATGATTAATCATGTCAAACATCTTTTCATATGCTTATTTTCCATCTGTATATCTTTGAATCTTTTATCTATATTTTTCTGGAGTTTTGAGAGTTCTTTATATATTCTGGAAATTAGTCCTTTATCCAATATGTAAGTTGCTAAGTATTTTCTCCCATTCTGTGACTCATCTTTTCATTCTCTCAGGAGTGTCTTTTGCAGGGCAGAAATTCTTAATTTCGATGGTGTCTAATTTATCTATTTTTTTCTTTTATGCATTATGCGTTTGGTGTTGTATCTAAGAAACCTTGCCGAACTCAAGGTCATAAAATTTTTCACCTGTTTTGTTCTAGACGTTTTATAGTTTTATGTTTTACATTTAGATCTTTGAACCAATTTGAGTTCATTTCTGTAAATGGTTTAGTTGGAAGTTCATTTTTTTTTCTTTTTGCCCCTGGATATTCAGTTGTTCCAGCATCATTTGTTGAAAAGACTATCATTTCTCCACTGAAATGCCTTTGAACCTGAAAGTCAGTTCTCCACTTATCTCTACTTGAGAACTTTGTATTCTGTTCCTTTGGTCTTTTAGTCTGTCTTTACACTACTATCACAATGTCTTGAAGGTGTAGCTTCATAATCCTTGAAATCAGTTACTGTTAGTTCTTCAACTTTGTTCTTTCTCAAAGTTGTTTTAGTTATTCTAAATTTTATTTCCATATGAATGTTAGAATTAGCTTGTCAATGTCTATAGAAAAGCCTACTGGGGTTTTGATGTATAAATCGATTTGGGGAGAATTGATGTCTCAACAATATTGAATCTTCTGATCCATGAATACTTTATATCTCTCCATTTATTTAGGTCTTTCTTAATTTCCCCCGGCAATATTTTACAGTTTTCAGTGTGCAAGTCTTTTGTCAGATTTATTCTAAGCATTTTATATGTTTGATTCTTTTATAAGTAGCATTTTAAAACTTTGATCTCTGATTGTTTGTTGAGACAAATTCATCTTTTTGTATGTTGATCTTGTACCCTGCAAACTTGATAAACTCATTTATTAGTTCCAGTATCATTTTCGTAGATTCTATCAGGTTTTCTACATAATCATGTTATCTGCAAATAAAGATAGTTTTACTTCTTCCTTTCCATTCTGAATATCTCTTTTCTTTTTGTTGCCCTATTGCACTGACTAGAACCTTCAGTGCAATGTCAAATAGAAGCAATGAGAGCAGATATCCTTGCCTTGTTCCTGATCCTGGTGAGAAAGTACTTTGTCCTTCACCATTAAGTATGATGTTAGGTTTTTTGCAGAAGTCATTTATCAAGTTAAGGAAGTCTCCTTCCATTCCTAGTCTACTGAGGGCTGTTTTTTTCTTTAATCAGGAATGTGTGTTAGATGTTTTCATTCTTTTCCTGCATCTATTGCAATGATTATATGATTTTTCCCTTCTTTACTTAATTTGCTTATTTATTTTTGGTTGAATTGGGTCTTCATTGTTGTATGTATCCAGTATTCTTAATCTTTTATGTAGATCCATATTCCAATCTGGTGTCATTTTCCTTCTGCTTAAAAATACTTCTTTTAACATTTCTTATTGTGAAAGTCTACTAGTAATGAATTCTTTCAGCTTCTGTATGTCTGAGATAGTCTTTATTTTGCTTTTATTTGGACAGATCTGGGTATAAAATTCTAGCTTGATAGAATTCAATTCCCTACTTTAAAGATGTTATTCCACTGAGTTCTCGTTTACGATGGTTCAAGCAAGAATTCTGCTGTCATTGTTATCTTTGTTCCTCTGTAGGTAGTGTATAATTTTTTCCTCTGGCTCCTTTTAAATTCTTCTCTTTATTGCTGGTTTTGAGCAATTCGATTATTTTTCGTGCCTTGGTGTAGTTTTGTCCATGTTTCTTCTGCTTAAAGTTCATTGATCTTCTTGATTTTGTGGGTTTATAGTGTTTACCAATTTGGAAAAATTTTGGCTATTATTTCTTCAAATTTTTATATTTCTCCTCTCCTTCATGGACTCTAAGTACACATGTATTAGGCCACTTGAAGTTGTTGCACAAGTCACTGAGGCTCTATTCATTTTGTTGTTGTTTTGTTACTCCTTTTGTTTCATTTTGGATAGTTTCTGTTGCTATGCCTTAATGTTCACTGACCTTCTGCCGTGTCTAATTAGCCTTTAACCTCCTGCAATATCTTTTTCATTTAGACATTGTTTTTAATCTCTAGAAGCTCAATTTAGGTCTGTTTTACATTTTCCATGCCTGTACTTAACATTTTCAGTGTTTAGTCTGGGTTTTTTAACATAGGAAATACAGTTAGAATAACTTTTCTTCATGTATAATAACTTTTTAAAAGTTCTTTTCTGCCAATTCTAACATCTGTATAGATTATGGGGTATTGTCGATTGATTGCCTTTTCTCCTCAGTATGGGTCATATTTTCCTACTTCTTTGCATGCTTGGCAATTTTTCATATGATCCCAGATATTGTGAGTTTTAGTTTATTGTGTGCTATGTATATTTATATTCCTGTAAAATGCCTGGGCTTTGTTTTGGGTGAAATTAGGTTACTCAAAACAATTTTATTCTTTTAGGTCTAGCTTTTAAGGTTCGTTGGGTAGGAGTCCAAGTAGCCTTTAGTCTGGAGCTCATTATTTGCAACTACTGAGACAAGTCCTTTCTGAGTATCATGAGGTTTTCCAGTCTGACTTGTAGGAACAGGTACTATTCCTACAACCCTGTGTGATATCCAGTTGTTCTTCTTATTAATCCTTTCATGTGGTTCTTTTCCTGGCATCAAGTTATTCCTCACACAAATGTACTGACCCATACTTTGTTGAATTCTCAAGAGATCCCTCTGCATATCTCCAGAGTTCTTTGTCTGTGCACTTCTTTTCTCTCTGATACTCTGCTTTGTGAACTCTAGTCACCTTGGTTTTCCCAGACTCTTATCTCCATTTCGTCTGTCAGGGAGCCCACTAGTCTCTGTCTGGACTTCTCTTCCCTGTACCATGACGTGGATACTCTCTCAGAGAAGTAAGGGCAATTATAGGGATCACTTCATTTATTTCCCATCTCCTCGGGAATCACTGAAATTTATTGCCTGAGGTTCAGTTTCTTGAAAACTGTTGTTTCATATGTTCCATCTGATTTTTTCCTTGTTTCAGGTGGGAGGTTAAGTTGGCCCTTGTACTTCATCTTGGCCGGAAGCCAATAACATTCTTTAAGTCTGTTTTGTTTTGATACAGGATCCAATTAAAGATTAGGCATTGCATGTCATGTCTGTGTTTCCGTTAATCTAGAATTTTTCCCTACTATTTTTTTTGGTCTTTTATGACATTGGCTTTTTTGAAGAGTCTAAGCCAGTTGTCTTGTAAATTGCCCCACAATCTGTTATTTGTCTGTTTCCTCATTAGAGTCAAAGTAAACATTTTGGGGAAGAATACTATGTAGGTGATGTATTCTTCATACTTCATCACTTCAGGTGGCCCAGTGCTAAGTTTGATCACTTGATTAAGGTGGTCTATTCCATATCTCTCCATTGTAAAGTTATTTTTCCCCTTGGTAATTGATAAATAATATGTGGGGTGATCCTTGGGATCAGTGAAGATCCTACTTTCAAACAACTCTTCACCCAACTGTGCATCAATGATAATCCTTGTCTGAATCGATTATTACATTGATAGTTGCAAAATAACACTTTCCTAATTCTATCCTTCCTTTTGCATTTATTAGCTGACATTATTCTATAAAGAAGAGCTCCCCCACTTTTCATTTGGAGTATCATTATGAACTCATGTGCTTTTTTTTCAATTAACTATGTTATACCTTATTATAATGATAATGTTATTCTTTGGAATTTTCCTTTTGTCCAGATTTGGTCAATGCGATCTCTGTTATTGTTTAGCCACATGATGCTATTTTATTACTAAAATAATTTCTAATATATTACTCCTCACAAATAGGACCTGAGAAAGTGACTCCAGAATGTGCGGTCTTATTCATACTCTTCTTAGAAGTCTGCCTTCTTCCTGTGTACTCTCAACCCAAAGTGAGGCTTTCGGGTTGGAAGGAGATACTTCTGAATTAAACTACAGATCAGTGTGACCTAATTCTAATCCCTATTCCCTTTTTTCTAGGCATATCATACCTACTGCCATCCTAATTCTTCTGTTGGGCACCTCTCTCCTCCTCTATATTTATTTACAACAGTCAAGGGCAGCAATTGGCCAACCGGCCCCTATCCAGTTCTATAGTCCATATGCCCCAAGAACTCCTTTTTGCACTGGTCTGTGGTGGCCTTGGCCTACCTCTTCTACCTACTCAGGTAACTCTTTTACCACGAATTTAATTACCTTTGTTTCCATTTATAGGATCTTACCCAGCCATATGGCCTCCTGCCTCTGCCAATTTAAAGATACTATTGAGGTTGTCTGTGAGACAGTCAAGCTGCGTTGTGACAGTGAACGCCTGAGGGACGTCACACGTTGTGGTGAGTCTCAATTGCGGGATAATACATTTTTAATTTTTAATTTAATTTTTTATTTTTAATCAAGGATGATACATTTTAAAACTAATGATGTAATTACATTATTTTAATACATTCCTTCAGAGTTCCAGCTCCCTAAATTTCTAAGAATTACCCCCTTGCTAAAAATCAGATTCTTGGTTACATTATGAAGCTAAGAATAGCTCAGTTACATTATTAGCTTCATAATGTAACTGATCTGCATATATAAAGGAACAAGAGAAAGGAATGGAAGGGGGAAGGGAATTCACATTAATGGCCACATATCCTATGCTGTGCTCTCTGCAAATGAGAACTTATTCACATACTACATAACAGTTTGTAAACTGATTTTATATACATTAGGTCTCAAGTACCCTTTGTCTTATAAGACAGGTGTAAATATAGTTTTGTTTATTTTGTTTGTTTGTGCAATTTTATAAAGAATACAAGTGATGCTGTTTTATGTCCTATATGGAGCCTGAGAGTTTTTGGTCCCATAACCAGAAGCTGCTACTAAGCCCTTCTAATGCATGGGAGAGCTAGTTATTTCTTTGACTGTCCAGCTCTGAACTTGCTCTGAATCGCAAGTTTTTCTATCCACAAAACACTCAGGGGCTTTCAACTATTTTTCTATATATTAGATTTATGGGCACTAACTTGATGACTTCCAAAATGTGCTTTCATGCCCAGGTAGCTTGAATACAGGTCTCTTTCAGTGATCTAGAGCACATCATAAATAATAACACTTTGCCACTTATATAAAGACAATATTGCTGATTTTTCAACACAGTTTTTTTTTTTTTTCCTTTGGCCACAAAGCTGGTGGGATCTTAGTTTCCCCACCAGGTATTGAACCCGGGCCACAGCAGGGAAAGTGCCAGGTCCTAACCACTAGACCACCTGGGAACTCCCCCAAACATTTTTTTTACTAATTATATTACTCCCTTCTCCCCCAGAAGTGGGCAGAAAAGGCATTTTTAATCTCCTTTTACAGGTGAGGAAAAACAAGATCAGAGGTGTTAAGTGCTATGACCCTAGTGCCCCGATCTCCTGTCCCCAGTTTGGGGCTCTCTGCTAGCCTCTGCTCCTCCTTTTTCATGACCCTTCCCTCCTCCTTTGACCCTCACCAAAAATACTTTTAATCCTTTTGGAAGACAAGCCCAGCTACACAATGGTACACATTACCTTCACACAGTCAGAAGATTTGGATGGTTCCCCAAGTAGAGCTGGAAATATTAGAAGTAAAATGAATTGAAAGCAAAGTAGCCATCTGACAGAAGTTGCTTTTTCCCGTCTACATTTTAGGGCCTCAAGTATTATTCCATTGATTTGTTGAACATTCCACATGGGCATACAATCTGGCAAATCTCTTAACTTATACGCGAGATCCCTGCCCAAATTTTAGCAAAGAGCCAGGGCGGACATAGTGTTTTTTTCTGTATAGAGCCTTCTGTTATGGGGACTGGGATATATAGAAGCAGGGACTAAGCAAAGGACTCAGTGGGTAGTTGGAGAAGGACATGTCCAGATGACGACCTGTTAGCGGTGGTTGTTGTCGTGGAGATCTGTGATAGCAGCAAGAACACAAGCACACTGAAGAGGTGGAGAGAGGAAGCCTCACACTCCTGTGCCTTTGAGGCAGGACAGGATGGGGTATATGAATGTGAGGAGTCACAGTAGATCTGCAGAGAGTCCAGCTGATTAGGGGAATATTTGTCTTCCAACCTTGGCTTTTCTTGAGTACTGGCCCCTGGGAACCAGTGGAGTAATCCTGAATATAGTTCCTATATTTCACGCTACAGAATTTTCTGAGTAGATAGCCCCTTTTTCAAGAGAGATCTTTTTCACATTTTGTTGTTGCCAGTCATAGGCTTAAGTGTGGGTTTCTTTTTCTCCTAAGTGGCACTCAAACTTTGACTGATTCCTAATTTCGTTGGCTGTGGACTGACAAAAGGCTGTCCCATCAGGCTTCAATGATCAAAAACAGTCCCTTCTTTTTTGACAGATGAAGAAACATCTATAGAGAATGCAGGAGGATCATTGATGAAGGTGTTACAAGCCCAGCAGAAGAACAACAGCACCGAGCTGACTATTGAGTCAGAGAGGATGTCCTCACATAAGAGTGCTGTCAGCTTGTCAGGCTTCATGAATGAGCAGCTGGACTTTAATAATAAAAGTGATATTATCAGTACACTAAATTACATACTGCCTTATATCTCAAAGGGAAATCTAGGAGATGTGGAATCAACATTATTACCATTCATTCAACTTCTTTTCTCAAATACACAAGATGGAGATATGCCGCTGGGACTTTTGAAAAACAATACAAGGAGCCCTTTTGTTAAACCTGTACCCAACCATTCAACTAATAAAAACAAATTGAGGGAACTCCATTTTGTGGAAAATTTGTTAGATGCAGAAACTCAAGAAAAAATCGATGAGGTTAAAAAGGAAGTAAAACCTGCCACGCGTACGTGTTGCAACCTTTTAAGTGCCATGTTTACACGCTACATCTTACAAAAGAAATTGGAAACTGCCCAACCACAGACAGACAGCCTAGCAAAGATTGAGAGAACAGAGGAAAAGCTGCTGAGAGTGAACAAGGTCCTCACGGGGCATACAGAAAATGCACCTCAAAGCAGTGGGAGATGAGAGCGTCAGGAGGAAACAGAATGCCCAGCCATCTGTGGCGAACACTGCCAAAGAATGAAAGCTCAGGAGGCCATCCCCAAGAAAGCTGAAACAGCTTCTCGTGGTGCAGAGGCCCAGGAAGCTGGTGGGAAAGTCCTCCAATGCAGAGTCTTCATTCATAAAGGAACACAAGGCCGCAGGCGCCTCTTCCCTCAAACCGTACTTCAAGGGCAGGCCTTGTGCCTCCATCCCGCCAAAATCCCCATCTGAGGTTAAAAGCAAATCAAAAGATTAATCCAACACTATTCATGTTTTTGAAGATGCAAAGGCAAGACTTAGAAATATTAAGGACTTTGAATTAATCTCACATTCTGGAAAAAAAAATACATCTTCCATAAAATTAGGTCTCATCGGGTCCACAGAAAACCCAAAGTTAAAAGGAGTCGAGGGGCTTCCCTGGTGGCACAGTGGTTGGGAGTCCGCCTGCCGATGCAGGAGACACGGGTTCGTGTCCTAGTCCGGGAAGATCCCACATGCCGTGGAGCGGCTGGGCCCGTGAGCCATGGCCGCTGAGCCTGCGCGTCCGGAGCCTGTGCTCCGCAATGGGAGAAGCCACAACGGTGAGAGGACTGTGTACCGCAGAAAAAAAAAAAAAAGGGAGTCGAAAGTTCAGAAAGAAAAGCTCACTTGATAGAATGATGCTTGCAAGCCCTCCGTTCTCTGTCGTGAGGAGTCTCATAAATTCCCCTCCATGAGAGGCTGTTTCATCTTCAGGAGAAGTGACTTCTCAGGAAAATCCTTTTCCAGAATTATTTTCTCTTTCAGACCCTTCTGCAGAAAACACTACTTCAGAAAACAATACTGCACAAAATGTTTCTGAAGCAATTATTTCTACAGGAAATGCTACTCTGCCAGGAGGAACCGGCCCTGGAAACACTACCCATAGGACCGTCTCTGCTGCACATTCTACTGTTGCTGCAGACAACAGTATGCCAGCTGTTCAACACACCAACAAAACACAATAGGAACACCACAACATGGTCACTGAATTATCCTCTAAGCCCACAGGCTTCACTTTCCCAGGGCTCGCATCCCCGGGTGATCAAGTTGAAACTCAGCTAAACCAGCAGCTCTGGTCCCTCATCCCCAACAATGACGTGCAAAGGCTCATTTCTCATGTTATCCAGACTTTGAAAATAGACTGCTCGGACACCCACGTGCAGCTGGCCTGTGCCAACCTCATCTCTAGAACAGGCCTCCTGATGAAGCTTCTCAGCAAGCAGCAAGAAGTAAATGTGTCCAAAGCGGAATGGGATATGGACCAGTGGAAAGCTGACAACTATATCAGTGAGAGCACAGAAGCCCAGAGTGAGCAGAAAGAGCAGGAGTCAAGTGAGGTGAGGATAACCCCTGACACATGGGACTTGGACTTTTACTCAGTTTAGGACATGCCATTAACGTGCCCAGGTGGGAATACCACGGGCTCCTAGTCAGTATCTTATCTTCAGCCATGAAACGGGCTAAGACAGTGATCACCAACTTTGCTCATTGAGAGAGTGTGTCACTATTCCTAGGGTAGATGCGAAAAGGACATAACACAAGATAAATAAATTGTAGATAGATTGTAGAAGAAAATGCTAATGATAAGACTAATAACATTAAATTTGGCTTGTTCTTATAGAAGCTACTCGCCTGAAAGGATTGGGTTTCATAGTAGTTTAAGAATAGTTAGCTATCGTTTAGAATAGGATTAAGAATCGTAAGTTTTCATCCCTTCTATCTCCTTGTTTTTAAAAATTGTTATATATTTTTTTAGCTCCCAAAAGAAGTTCCAGGTTATGACTATAACAACAAACTCACCTTGGAAGTATCTGTACCTGTAGTAGTGACGATTTGTGTTACAATTCTCTGTCTCATTGAGGTAAGGACAATAATTAATTCAGATTCAGAACCCAGAAACTGAGAATCAAATTCACCTTTCCACCTGCTACTACTTGATTCTTCCCTTTAGCCATGAGGACTGACATACACTTTGTTCTTTTAATGAAAATTATATTCCCAGGATGTTTTTTTTGTGTGGTTTTTTTTTTTTTTTTTTTTTTTTGGCTACGTTGGGTCTTCATTGCGGTGCATGGGCTTCTTACTGAGGTGGCGTCTCTTGTTGTGGAGTACGGGCTGTAGCTGCACGGGCTCAGGAGTTGTGGCACACTGACTTAGTTGCTCCGCAGCATGTGGGACCTCCCCAGGCCAGGGATCGAACCTGTGTGCCCTGTGCTGGCAGGCGGATCCTTAACCATTGCACCACCAGGGAAGTCCCCACAGGATTTTTAAAAGGAACTTCACTCCCAAGAGATCCCTATGGAATTGGATCCATGATAACAAGCTATTGGACTATTTTGACACGTGAAGTTTATAAGAAGGCCAGAGTTGACATGATAGTACATTTTCTTCAAATCAAAAAAGTATGCTGATTTGATGTACTCACCAGTCACTCTCATTCTACTGTTGATTTCTTTCCTTCTTGGCTGAAGTGATGAGAGATATAGGATCTCCATAGTCAAGGAGCTCTCAGTCACCCTGGGAGGGCTAAAAGGACATGCCTAAAAGACAAAAGTGTGATCTCGTCAATTCCTCAGGTTTACTTAGCAGCTTTCTTCTCCGGTGTATTAGGAATTGTATAGATAGTTTCCATTAAAACACTGCAAGTAAAATCTTGCAGCAGGCTACCCTAAAATATTTATAGTAGCCTATTCCTGGAGCTAGCCTGTTTACCTTTTGTTCAGTTACATAGTGGTTTATTCCTTTTCCCAGCAGGCAGTTGCTAACATGAAAAGAGTGATTTTAATAGGCTGACAGTCTTGATTCTACCCTACCACTCCACATTACTTTAGTTATCTTTTCTCCTGTAATGGCAGCCCTCCATTCCAGCCAAAGCAGCTCCTCACTATACGCTAGTTACACCATACCCATTCCTACTTTTGTCTGTGCCTTTGTCCTTCTAAAATTCCTTTATTTTGCTTTGCCTGTGGAACTCCTATGAATCTCTGAAAAGCCAACTCAAGTTCAGATATCTTTCTCTGTAAAGCCTTCCCTGAATACTCCAGCCCTCCTGATCCTAGTCCTGTGAGGTTTGTCACCATTTCTTAGGGGCCATAACAAAGCAGTCCCCTCCCCTCAGAACTCACCAAAGTGGTAAGCAGTTTTTTGAAAGGCAGCCCCCCAGGAGAGAACCACCAAGGTTAGCACATCATGGAGCTGAGGAGAGATGTGTAAGGACCAATGGCTACCTGGCCTATCACACTTGAATAAAACCTGATATGATGTACTAACTTCTAAAGAGAAATGTGTCTATCTGCAGGAGGGTTGGTCACTAGTGAAAGCATAGAAAAGGTGAGGAGAGACCAACATGGGCAGTGCCCATCCTCACATTGCCCAAGAGTAGAGATGGCACCTTAGGCAGCATAACTGAAGAGTCAGGCCCACTAGCCAGGCTGTCTGTTGAGGAGATGGATGGATCCAGTTACCTCAGGCCTTCCCATTAAAGTCTGGATTCAGCTGATTCCTTTTCTAATTCTGTTCTCACCAAGTAGCCTTCGATTCTGTGATTGTGCTTTAGTGTGCCACGGAGGCCTGTCCCCACAGAAGGTAATTCTCTGATTGTGTAGACACAGATGCCCTGTGTGTAGAACAGATGTATTTCTCATTGTCAAGTAATTTGGCATTCTGATGTTTGATCAATCCTGTGATATTGCTAAAGTGAGACTGCCACAACAGGAAGACGTGAGTTCTCTCTTGGTGAGGAAGAGTATGATTTCTGAGCCTAGGAGGCTGGGGACTAGCTTGCTAGTCATTGGCCATTGCCCAGACTGTACCCTCTACATCTCAGGTGGCATATGGCCTTTGGCATTTTTAGAATTTCTGTAAAGTCCCCTTTTTATTGTTTTTAACTTCTTGCATTTGTTTTCTTTTGTTTTGTTTGGGCCTCTGTGATCTTAGTTCCCCAAGTAGGGATTGGACCTGTGCCCTCGGCAGTGAAAGCGAGGAGTCCTAACCGTTATTTCCTCTCCCCACATATATGATAAGCTTTTTGAGGACAGGGTCCATGCAGTGTTCTTCCTATGGTAGACAATAATGGTGTTCAACGGAAGAGAGATGAGGCGTTATGTCAATTCCACAGTGAGGAATAATTCAACCGAATATTTATTTGAAGTAGGATAGAGTCCAGCAATAGACCCCTGTGTTCTTAAGACTTTTGAAATGCCATGTTTTAATATTGCAATCAGCAGAAGAAAATGAATAAATGGTGATAGAATAGCTGCCTAACTACTTGGGGGGTAAATAGCAGATCCCCATGTTTCATCTTAAATAAGCATATATCCATAAGTGTGAAAAAAGACCACATAAAGGTATTAGAAGAAAATAAAAGCAATATTTCTATCATCTTCTGGTGGGAAAGAGCCTTCAGAGCCTGATGCCACAAGCAGAGTCTTTGATATATTCCACCATCTTGTCTGTGACACCAGCTTAGCACTGATTCATGCCAAGCGTAAGACGAAGAGTTTTCCATATATTGTCTGATTTAAAGCCCACAGTCCTGTGAGGATGATATTACTATCCCTCCTTCATAGATGAAGGAGATCAGTGTAAGGCCCCAGCGGCCAAACCAAAAGCAGAAGGCAGTTTCACCCGACTGCAAAGCTGGTGCTCCCTACTCCACTCTTTTGTCTTGTCTCCTTAGAGACAAAAACACTGGAAATATTCGAAACACTGAAATTCAATGAAAGCCAGTATTTCTTTACCATAAAGAGTTTTTGTTTGTTTGTTTCGAAGTGGTGGGGTTTGGCCATGCTGTGCAGCTTGCAGGATCTTAGTTCCTTGACAAGGGATTGAACCTCGGGCCACAGCAGTGAAAGAGCCAAGCCCTAACCACTGGACCACCAGGGAACTCCCAAGAGTTTTATAAGTCAACAAGAAGAAGACAAACAGTCCAGGGGAAAAGGGGGCAAGGGCTGTGAAGAGTAGGAGGTGTGTTGACAGTCTGCCACCATATCTGCCTGTCGTCTCCTCATGGCTCATGTGGGGTGGGTTTTGTTAGCCAGGCCTTTGTCACCTCGTGACGTAAAAATCATCTCTAATATTTTCTTCAAGTACTTTTATAATCTGTCCAGAATTTGTTGTATTTGTTTGTTTGTGTGGTTGAGGTAGGGGATCTAACTTTTTCCCCCTACATGAAGATCTGATTCTTTTCAAATCTTTCACTGAATGGTTTATTCTTTCTTCCCTGGTCTAATATGCTATCTTCATCTGGATGCTGTTCTGTGATCCAGTAATCTTGTCCTGTACCAGTACTGATATCACACTGCTTAATTCAGTCACTCTATAACATATTTTATATCTGGTAGGACAAGGTCCTAATCTTTGACCTTCTTTTGCATACATTTCATAACTATTCTTACATATATTCTCTACCAAATGTCAGCTGGCCAGGTTTTATTTAGAAATTATTTTGGCTATAAATGGATTGCATTGAATTTTTAGTTTCATTTGAAGAGAATTGACCTCTTTACAACATTCTAGGAGGATGGTATCTCATGCCATGTAAGTACTTCTTAATGTCCTTCAAAAAAGTTTTAATATTTTCATCACATAGGTCTTACAAATTTGTGGTTAAATTTATTCCTAGGTACGTCATGCATTTTTATTGATAGAGTAAATTGGGTGTTTCTTCTGTTTTTTAGTTAGTTAGTTGTGTTATATGGGAAAGCTATTGAGGCTAATATGTTGATCTCTTGATTTTGTATGGAGCCATCTTACTCATGTTACTTCCAATAAAATTTCAGTTGATGCTTTTGGTCTTTTTAGGTCCCTTGTTTCATATGCAAATATGTTTGTCTCTTCTTTCCAATACTTCATTTTTCTTATCGTACTGATTAAGACCTCCTCCATAATACTCAATAGTAGCAGTAATGATTGGGCATCCTACTCTTGTTCTTGACTTTAAAACAATGCTTAGGTTTCTGCCAGATACTTTTATTTTCTTTTCCTACTTCTAAGAGTTTTTATTAGGAATTATCTGTTGAACGTTATCTAAAACAGTCAATAAAATATATCGCCAGCTGCATGCAAGACCCTAAGTTAGGTACTGTGGAAGAGTCGAAGGATTATTAAACAGGGTAGAAATCCTTTCCTTGAAAGAGTTATCATCTTACTGGATAGATAAGATTTAAAGTAAAAAGGAATGAATAAGGATTTGGAAATAGTTGTAATGGATCATCATGATCCTGTTTTCTTTCAAGACAGATTTCTTCTCATAGAATTGCAAAAGAGGAAGATAGAAAAAGAAGCCGAAGGTAAATATTGGTCTTTGAAAGCAGAATTTTACAACTAGAGGAGAACTTAGAACTCATCTATTTCAATTTCCTCACCAAAGGCAGGAAGAACGCTTAATTACCCTAATGGTTTACCCTAGTTTATTTATCAGCAGAAGTAGCTCCCCAGCCGAAGCTGAGTTAGAACAGGACTGGCACACATTCATCTGCTTTCACTAGTCCTTTAAGGAAAGAGGGTGGACGGGGAGAGGTTTTGGTTGTACCTGTTCCTGCTGGGCTGATGCCTGGCTCCCAGGCATCAGGCCAGGCCAGAGGCCTTCTAGGAGGCTCTGGGGTAGGGAGGGCCACATGGTTGGGGATTTAGGGGCTGGCCTCACTCAAAGCTGACGAAAGGTAGAACATATGAGTCCCTTCTGGAAAGTGGCAAGAAAACTTCCCTCTCATCCTACTGTTTTTCAGGCCCCTACTCTCTATTCCCTTTATCCAAACCTCATAGAATTTTAACCGGGAGAAACTTTAGACAGTAGTTTGTCTCTTCCTTTTGTAATAAGGAACTGGAGAAAGAGAAAGGGAAAATATCTTGCCCCATGGTCATACTGCTAGTGATTACCAAGAAGAAGATGGTCCCTTTCCACTGAGGACTTCTCTACTGATCACACACTGTGCTTGGGCTGTGAGCTACGTTTTATGTCACAGTTGAGTAGACACATACTATATGGACATAAGTAGTTTCTGAAACAAAGTTATTGCGCACTGTGATTTTTTTTCTATTCTGTTTGTATTCGAAAAGAGTATTTTGTGCATCCCTGCTGGTCACGGCCTTTAAACGGATTCCACAATTCACTGACACCTGAGTGACAGCCTGCAGAGTGAAAGTCAGAGAGCTATAGATGACTTTGCTCGTTGGGTTCAGGTGTTTACTTGGTGTGATTCAACTTATAGGATAGAGCAGCCAGGAAAATAAAATCACCTTCTCCCCACACCCACACCCCCAGCAAATGCTGCATGTGCAACTAAGTCCGAAGCGGACTGGTGTGAAGCGCGTCTAAGGGAGTAACAAGTTTCTGCCCAGTGCCGTTGTGCAGTGTTTTCACTGCACGAGGGCAGTTGGCCCAGGGCAAAGAAAGGTGAACGGGGCTGAAAATCCTGCCTATGCTCCATGCTAAGCCACATACAAATGTCTCTCCAGAGACACTTGGGGTCCATTTTGGACAGACACAGAGAACTTCTGGAAGGCCTGCATGCATGCAATGATTTTCATGATCCCGGGTCTGTGGTGATTTTGCTCATTGTGATTATGGACTGAGGTACCCATTTAGTCCTAATGAAAGCAGAGATAACACATTGTGAGAGAGATGAAAAGTGACGTGTAATACTAACTGTGTGTGTTTTCCTCCAAGGGGCTTTTTTGATTTCTGCTGCGTAAGAGAGGCTCAGGGGAAAGTGAGAGTCAGGTAGATGTGAGGAGGATAAAGTACTGTGGCCAGAGAAAGCAGGGGAGATGCAGAATTAATATTTCCCTTTCTGTGTTCTAGGAGGGCTTTTTCGGGAGAAGGCGGCCACTTTGGCTTAGGGATATGTATAGGCCTCTCAGCGCCACACGCAAGGAAAACATGGCACAAAAGCTACACGACAGGGAGTCTTCTGATGAGGATGCGATATTTCTGCATCCCAGCAGGAGGCCCAAACTCGTCATCCAGAGCTCACTGAGGAGGCTGAATCTTTACCCAGCAGGAAGGCCCTGCTCAGCATCCACAGACCCCTGAGGACGTTGAATCTTTTTCACCCCAGGCAGAGGCCCAGGCTCAGCATCCAGAGCCCACTGAAGTGGTAGAACCACCTCCACTTCCGCAGGAGGCTCCATCTCAGCCTTCAGAGGCCCCTGAGGAAGTAGAAACTACAAGTCCTCAGGAGGCCCTCACCCAGCCTTTGGAGACACTTAAGGAGGTTGTAGTTCGACTAGAAGCACATCAAGTGGTAAATGATACTCAGGAGTCACACTTGTACAATGTCACTGTTAAATCTCTGGCTCTGGCACTTCCCATAAGTCCACAGGTCACTAAAGAGGTTGAACCTTCTCCAGTCCAGGAGGAGACCCCATCTCAGCCTCCAGAGCGCCCTGAGGAGATTGAACCTTCTCTACTCCATCAAGAGGCCCAACTCAGGCTCCTGAGAGCCCCGAGAAGGTTGAACCTTCTCCCGTCCAGCAGGAGGCCCCATCTCAGCCTCCAGAGCACCCTGAGGAGATTGATCCTTCTCTACTCCATCAAGAGGCCCCAACTGAGGCTCCAGCTTTCCCTACTGAATATGTACTTCAAATTCCAGTGACTGATGAGGTAGCATCTCTACCTGGCGTTCAGCATCACGCTCATTCAAACTTGCCCAGTGTTCCACTTCAACCTCTGGATTTGGAATTTACCATCAATCCAGAGGCCACTACGGAAGCTGAGTTTCCTACAGCTCAGCAGGAGGCCCTGGCTCCACCTCTTGATCATCCTGAGGAGACAGGATCTTCTCCAACCCAACAAGAGACCACAGCTAGGCCTCCAGAGCCTCCTAGAGAGGATGAGCCTTCAAGGGAGCAGTAGCAGCCAGCTCAGCCTTCTGAGCCTCCTGGGGAAGTTGAACCTTCTCCAACCCAGCAGGAGCCCACAGGTCAGCCTCCAGAGCCTCTTGTGGAAGCTGGGCCTTCTCCAAGTGAACAGGAACAACCGACTCAGCCTTCTGAGCCTACAGAGCCTCCTGAGGAGGTGAAAGCAGCAACCCAGCAGGAGACCCCAGCTCAGCTTTCAGAGTCTTTTGGAGAAGCTGAAACTTCTGCAACCCACGAGGAAGCCTCAGCTCAGTCTCTAGAGCCTCCTAATGAGGCAGAATCTTCTCCAACCCAGCAGGAGATCCCAGCTCTGTCTCCTCCAGAGATAGGACCTTCTGCAACCCTGCAAGAGCAACCAGCTCAGCCTCCAGAGCCTTCTTCAGGGGAGGTGGAACCTTCTCCAACTCAACAGGAACAGCCAGCTCAACCTCCAGAGCATCATGAAATGACAGTTTCACCTCCAAGTCACCCTCATGCTCAGCATTCAAAGTTATCCAGTGTCGCTGTCAAACCTGCAGATGTGGAGCTTACCATCACAAAAGAACCCACTCCAGAGGTGGGACCTTCTCCAAATCAGCACAAGCCTTCAGCTCAGCCCTCAGTGCCCCTTACTAATGCAGAATTTTCTACAACCTAGCATGAGGCCCCCACGCTGCCTTCACAGCCACCTGAGGAGTTTGAACTTTTGCCAGTTCAACAGGAGGCTCCAGCCCAATCTCCAGAAGCCGGTATACATAATAAACCTTCAGTACAAGACGAGACCCCAGCTCAGTATCCAGAGCATCCTGGAGAAGAAGTTATTCCTGCCACAAGCCAGCAGGAGGCTCCAGATCAGCATCCACAGGCTCCTGAGGTTGTACCTTCTCCACCTCAGCAGGAAGACACAGCTCAGCATCCAGAGTGTCCTGGTGAGGTTGAATCTGCTCCAACTCAGTCTCCAGAGCTCTCTAATATGACTGTAGTTTTCTCTCCAGAGCGTCATGTGACAACAGTTTCTCCTCTAGGTCAGGATCGAGCTCAGCTTCTGCAGCGGCCCAATGTCACTGTTAAACCTGTGGATCTTGCACTTATCGTAACTCCAGCGTTCACCAATGGGGTTGAAACTTCTCCACCCCAACAAGAAACCTCGGCTCAGTCTACAGTGTCCCCTGAGCAATTGGTACCTTTGTCAGTTCAGCAAGAGTTTTCAGATCAGCATGCAACCCCCTGTGAAAATGTTGAACCTTCTCCGGTCCAGCAGGGAGCCCCAACTCAACCTCAAGGGCTTCCTGAGGAAACTGAACCTTCTCCAAGCCAGCAGGAGAGCTCAGCTCAGCATCCAAAGCCCACTGAGTGGGTTGCACCTTCTCCAGTCCAGCATCAGCACCCAAGTCAGCCTCCAGGGGCCTCTACGGATGGTGCAGCTGAATCTTCAGCGCATAATGAAGTGACATTCTCACCTCTAGGTCCAGGTGGAGTTGAACATCCAGTGTTGCCTAACATCACAGTTCAACCCGTGGATCTGGCGGTTCTCTTAACTCTAGAGCCCACTAAAGAGGTTGAACATCCTCCAGTGCAGCAGGAGGACCCTACGCACACTCCAGATCCCCCTGGAGGGGTAGAGCTTTCTTTAGTCCAGGAGGAGGCACCAGCTCAGTCTCCAGTTCCCCAGCGGGGCTCAGCTACATCTCCTTAGCCCCCTAAGGAAGTGATACCTTCTCCCACACAGCAGGAGTTTCATGCTCAGTCATCAGAGCTCCTTTCAAAGGTGGAACCATTTCCAGTCCCTCAAGGGACCTTTCCTCAGCTTGTACAGCCCCCTGAGAATATGAAATCTTCTCCAGTCCAACAGGAGTTCCCAGACCTACCTCTGGAACCCCTTAAAGAGACAGAACCTTCTCCAGCCCAGCAGGAGGCCCCATCTCAGTCTACAGAGCCACCTAAGGAGGTTGTAGCATAAACTCCAGTGCATTATGGGATGACAGTTCCAACACTAGGACAGGATCAAGCTCAGCATTCAAACTTGCCCAGTGTCACAGTTAAACCTTTGGACCAGGGGCTTCTCACAGCTCCAGAACCTACAACGTAGGCTGAACATTCCGCAACCCTGCAGCAGACTGCAGTTCCTCCAACTTACCCTGAGGTGGCATTTCCAAATCCAGAGTAAGTTCAGGCTCAGCATCCAACCTGGAGTGAGACCACAGTTCAACCTTTGGACCTGGAACTTACGTGAACTCTGGAATCCAGTATGGAGGTTGAACCTTCTCCAACCATGCAGCAGACCCAAGCTCAGCCTCCAGAGCTCATTAAGGAAGTTGTAACTCAATCTCCATTGTATCCCGAGGTGACAGTTCCAGCACCAGATCAGGATCATACTGAGCATCCAATGTCACCAAGTATCACAGTTAAACCTTTGGACCTGGAGCTTACCACAACTCCAGAACCTACTAAAGAGTCTGAACATTCTACAGCCTGGCAGAAGACTACAGGTCCCCCTCCAAAACACCCTGAGGTGAAACTTGCACAACCAAACCTGACTCAAGTCACAGTTCCACCTGTGGACCTGGGAGTTAACATATCTCAGCAACCAAAGCCATCTGAGGCAGTTCTTTTTCCTTTGACTCAGTATTCAGTATCCACAGGTCTTCCTGGTGTAAAATATACCCCAGAAAAGAAACAGCCAGAACAGAATGCCACCACAAACATCAGCATATGTGAGCTCTGTACCTGCAAAAATGAGACGCTGTCGTGTGTTGGTCTCAGCCCAAAGCAGAAGCTCCACAGAGTGCCTGAGCCAGAGCCTAACGCCTACAACGGCACCTTCACCATCATGTAAGAATCGCCATTCCTCATCTGTTCTCTGCATCCTACCTGACATGGCAGCCTTTCTTCAGGTCTTCCTGGGTCCTCCTTATGTCCCCAATCCACATTGACTGACTTTCTGTTTCCATCTTTTGTTTGTCTATGATTCCTTATCTTCATTCTCCTTCTTACTATTTTTCCCTCTCCTCCAGTCTTTTAATTGCCCTTATTTTTCCCCCATTATTTAATTCCCTAACATCTACTCTTCTCCCATCTTTACTCCATCCTCTTTACAGCAACATGTCCCTCTCCCCATCTCATTGGTGGTAATACAACAAAGTGGTTAACAGTAGAGATTCCGGAGCCAGACTACCCGGGTTTGAACCCAGGTCACTCATTTATTAGCTTTAGGACACAATTTCCTACCTGTAAAATGGGGATTATGGTAGTTATCATCTCATCTCATAGGATGACGCTTATGACTCCTCAACAGAATTGGATGCCAGGGAAATTCTGTTCCCTGAGAAAGAGAATATTTAACTTTTTCACTTAATTTTTAACAGAATTAATTTTCCTTAATTTTAAATAATTTACATTCTAATAGGCATTTGGCTAGTGGCTACTGTAATTGACAATGGAGCTCTAGGGCCTTGAGGATAATGGATTTAGCTAGACAGCAATGGAGGGAAAGCAGGGATAGTTTAGTTCCTCATCAGGCCCTGTGGAATGGGGCTGGGGTGGATGTCCTCAAACAACCAGAGAACACTTCTCTTGTCTCTTTATTCCTCATGCATATCTGTCCCCTCTTTTTCTAGGTTTCTCATCACACACTGATATCCCCACTACTTGATGGTCTCCGGTGAGTTGTTGGATGTCTCTCAGTGAAGGCGCCTGGGAGACAGAGCTTCGCACTTGTCCCTGCCTGCTGTCTCTGCCGGGCGTCAAAGACCACACGCCCTAGCCGGGTGCCTGACCCAGGACAGTAGGGCTTCCAGCTGGTTTTGGGAGGCGTAGACATCTGGCGATAGTTCTGGCAGGCTGGAAGAACTGTATCAGTGGGGTGGTACATCCAGTCTTGGCTGCCTGTTCACTACGAGGAGGTTAGCAGGTCACTGTAGGCCCCCTGAGCCTTGGCAGAGCAGGAGTTGTGACTGGGTGGGACAGAAGTCCATGGTATGTGCTGCCCTGCATCTTCCTTTCGAGGAACTGTCTCAGATATAAATGATTTTTGGGTCTGATGTGGGTCCAAAACTTGGACAAAGTCAGTTACAAGAGGAACAGAATTTTTTTTTTTAGCCAAGCCATGGAGCTTGCGGGGTCTGAGTTCCCCGACCAGTGATTGAACCCCAGGCACAGCAGTTAAAGCGCCAAGTCCCAACAACTGGGCTACCAGGGAACAGAATTGGATGCCAGGGAAATTCTGTTCCCTGAGAAAGAATTTTTAACTTAATTTTTAACAACTAATTTTCCTTAATTTTAACTAATTTACATTCTAATAGGCATTTGGCTAGTGGCTACTGTAATTGACAGTAGCAGCTATAGGGCCTTGGGGATAACAGATTTAGCTAGACAGTGATGGAGTGAAAGCCGGGATAGTTTAGGTCCTCATCAGGCCCTGTGGGATGGGGCTGGGGTGGATGTCTTCAAAGACCCACAGAACACTTCTCTTGTCTCTTTATTCCTCATGCTTATCTGTCCCCTCTCTAAGTTTCTCATCACACAATGATATCCCCACTACTTGACCATCTCCGGTGAGTTGTTGGATGTCTCTCGGTGAAGGCACCTGGGAGACAGCTTCGCACTTGTCCCTACCTGCTCTGAACTGTCTCTGGCAGGCGTCAAAGACCACACGCCCAGGCCGGTTGCCTGACCCAGGACAGTAGGGCTTCCAGCTGGTTTTGGGAGGCGTAGACATCTGGCGATAGTTCTGTCAGGCTGGAGGAACTGTATCCATGCGGTTGTACACCCAGTCTTGGCTGCCTGTGCGCTGCGAGGAGGTTAGCAGGGCATTGTAAGCCACTTGAGCCTTGGGAGAGCAGGAGTTCAGCCTGCGTGGGAGAGAAATCCATTGTATGTGCTGCCTTGCATCCTCCTTTCGAGGAACTGCCTCAGATATAAATGACTTTTGGGTCTGATGTGGGCCCAAAACTTGGACAGAGTCAGTTCCCAGAGGGTTCTTGTGGAGGCCAGGGTTTGGGATAAGGCCTGAGTTGTTATGGAGGCCTGGTCTCTTGGGTAAGCCAGAGTCTTGAGTAAGGGCTGGACCCTTATGGGGGCCAGGATCTCGATTAATTCCTGTGTCCTTGTGGAAGTTAGGGTCATGGGTATGTTCTGAGCTTCTGTAAATTCCAGCATCTTGGGTAAGGCCACATCTCCTTTTGACTTCAGTGGCTTGGGTAAGGCCTGGATCCTTATGGAGGTCAGAATCTTGAGTAAGGCCTTGGCTTCTGCAGATGCCAGAATCTTGGGTCAGACCTGGATTCTTGTAGTCTCCTGAGTCTTGGGTAAGTCTTGAGCCCTTATAGATGCGAGGGGTTTGCACAAGGCCTGGGTTCTTATGGAGACCAGATTCCTGGCAAAGGACTGAGCTCTTGTTGATTGCAGAGTCTTGGGCAATGTATGGACTCTTCTGTGGCCCAGAGTCTTGGGTAAAGTCTGGACTCCCAGAGACTCCTGAATCTTGGGCATTACCTGTACTCTTGTCACATCCAGAATCTTGAGAAGGGTGTGGGCTATTATGGAAGCCTGTTTTTTGGGAGAGCGCTTGACTTTTATAGAGTACAGTCTCTTGGTTTCGCTCTAGATTCCTATAGACTCCAGAATCGTGCATGAAGCCTGAGCTCCTATTAATGTGAGCAGTTTAGGAGAAATGATGTGTTCTTGCAGAGACCAGAGAGTTGCGTGAGATATGGGCTTTTAAAGAAACGTCCATGTAGAGTAGAACCTAACATCTTCTGGGAGCCAGAATCTTGGGTAATGACTGGATTCTTCTGAAGTTCAGAGTCTTGGGAAAGGCTTCGATTCTTTCAGAGGTAAGGGTCTTGGGTAAGGGCTGGAAGCTTGTGGAGGCCTGGATCTTGAGCAAGGCCTTGGTTCTTGGGGAGGCCTGCGTCTCGGGTAAGGCCTGGGTTCTTGTGGAGGCCTGGATTTGGGGTAAGTCCTGGGTTTCTGGAAACTCTACAGTCTTGCCACATCCAGAGTTTTGAGAAGGGTGTGGGCTATTTTGGGAAAGGCCATGACTTTTATAGGGTACAGTCTCTTGGTTTCGCTCTAGATTCCTATAGACTCCAGAATCCTGCATATAGCCTGAGCTCCTGTGAATGTAAGGAATTTGGAGAAATGATGTGTTCTTGTGGAGACCAGAGGGTTGGGTGTGATACTGCCTTTTAAACAAAGGTCCATGTAGAGTAGAACCTAAGACCTTCTGGGAGCCAGAATCTTGGGTAATGACTGGGTTCTTCTGAAGTTCAGAGTCTTGGGAAAGGCTTGGATTCTTGCAGAGGTAAGAGTCTTAGGTAAGGCCTCGAAGCTTGTGTAGGCCTGGATCTTGAGCAAGGCCTGGGTTCTTGGGGCTGCCTCAGTCTCCAGTAAGGCCTAGGTTCTTGTGGAAGCCTGGGTCTTGGATAAGGCCTTGGTTCTTGTGGAGGACTGGATTTAGGGTAAGGCTTGGGTTTCTGGAAACTCTACAGCCTTTTGAAGAGCCTGAGGCGCTTTGGAGGACAGAGCCTTGGTTGAGGCCTAGACTCTCATGAAGTTCAGCGGTTTGTGGCTTGTTTGGGGTTTGGGAAGTAGTGAATAACTGGGGAGGGATGGCAACCTGGGGAGAGAGGACAGACTGAGGAGACTTGGAGGGTGGGGGATAGGTGGGGGGTTCATATTAAGGTCTAGGGCTTCTGGTGGTTGCTGTGTTGATGAAGGACAAAGGATCTGGGAGAAACAAGAGGCAGAGAAAGAGTGCATGGTGGAGGCATGGTGCATGGTGAGCTCTGGGCACTGGTCGGAGAATAGAAGCAAGGTTGAGAAGGTGCATCATCCTTGGAGTACACTAGGAATTTGGGGTACAGTGGAGTCTGGAGGTCCGTGTTTCTCTTCTCAGACCTGCAAGGATGGAAGCTACAGTAAGGGAAGGTCTTGGACTGTACAAATTTGTCTTTGGCACCATTTGAGATCTTCCATTCCATATTCCCCAACTCCATGTAACCCAATATGGGTCCTGTGGAGGGCTTGGCACTGTCCCCACTACATTGCTTCAGTGTTTGCTCAGCTGTACCAGAGCTCACCAGACCATGCCCCTCTTGGGGCCTGGAGAGGGTACCCAAGTCATTTCTGGAGTACCCAGAGTTCTGAGGGGGACACACATGGAATAAGTTCTGCTTTACACTGCGGGCGTCTTAGACCACATGGCCAGGGGAGAGGCCTTGGCTGAAGGCAGACAAGGTAGAGGGAGTAGAATCTAGGATGGGGGTAGGGGTGTTCGAAGGGACTAGTGTGGTCGTCAGTGCCATGACCAGTGCTGGGACAGTGGTTGTGGCAGAGATCGGGACAGGGGCTGTTGTAGGGGCTAGGGCAGGAGTAGTAGCAGGGGCAGAAGTTGGGAGAGGGACCAGAGTGTTGGCATGGGTATAGGTCAGATGAGCATGGGTGAGGGTGCAGAGAGAAGTGTGGCCCAGGAATTGGGCTGAGGCATGTGAGGGGGCCTTGGCTGGCGTATGGGCTATGGTATGCTCAGGGCCATGGACTTGGGCAGGGCTGTGCTCAGGGTTGAGGGCTGTGTAGGGTGTCTGAGCCGAGGGGGTGGTGTGCTCAGGGGGGTGGAATGTGGAGCAAGTCTGGGTCTGAGGTTTCACGTGCTCGGAGGGTTGGGCGGAGGAGAAGGTCTGGGCTTTGTCAGGAGTGTTCCCAGTGGTGTGCACTAGGGAGAAGGCCTGGGCCTTGGCGGAAGTGTGCTCATGTGCGTGGCCTTGGGAGCAGGTCTCGGCCTGGGGGTGGTGTGTGCTCAGTGGGATGACCTGAGGAGCAGGTCTGGGCCTTGGCAGGAGCATGTGCAGGGAGCTGAACTGGGGAGCAGGTCTGTGCCCACGCTGGGGCCTGGACTGTGTCATAGCCTGGGGTCTTAGTCTTGCTCTCTTGGGGCAGGCGGAGTGGAACCACGTCCACCTTGCTCATTCTGTGGAGCTTGGAAGATGTCTCTTACCTGGAGTTAAAGGTGGCTTGGGACTTTAAGGCTGTGACTGGAGGGGCGTCCCCAGCTCCCACTACCCCCTCCTTCCACAGTCCCCGTGGAGCCTCCGTGGAAGCCGGAGCCCGTCCACACTGAGGCGGCATCCAGCAGCACTTAGAAGCCGTCTCATCATCTGTTTCTGGTATCCAGGAGTCAAGGTGTTTTGGGTGCCCGAGCAGGAAGCTTGGGCAATGGCGGAAGCGGGGAGAAACTCTTGAGCATATGTTCTTGGGTTCCACCGAGCAGTGCATGCACATACGATGGCTGCCTACACAGCTGGCTTGCTTGTCTGTGGGGAAAGGCGAGATGGGACAGGGCCTGGGGTCCTGAGGGGCTGAGAATCAAGGCAGGGATAGAAGAAAGGGGACAGGCCTACATCCCTTGTGCACATGCTGGTGCCCACTTACCTTTGGGGAAAATACGGTTGAAACCTGCCGGCAAGAATCACTTCAGTTGCATCCAGAGCTGAGGGAAGCAAGGGAGCGTGGAGTTCGGGATCAGGTTGAGCCCTGAAATCCAACCCTTGTCCGGCCACACCCCAGCAGCCCTACCACCTCAGCCCCTTCAAGACCCCAGGGCTCCCCCAACCCCGCTGCCCAGATCCTGCCCTGACCAGAGTCACCACATTGATCCCCACGTTGAGCAAGATGAAGCTGACCAGGATCAGAAGAATTGAGTCTCCTAGGTCTTGGCATTTCCTGGGGGTGGTGCCAGAGCACGGCTGGGCTCAGTAATGGGTTTGCTTACCCATGGCCGGATATCCCAGGACTGCCTGGGTCCCCTGGCCTCCATATGTATACTGGGAACCAGACTGGGTCATAATGGGGCAGGTGGTGGGGTCACAGTGAGGGAGGGGGACGAAAAGCAGGGCCCAGGGTGGCATTCCTTGGTTATCAGGGTCAGGTAAGCTGAGCCTGGACAGTCAAACAGGGCCTGGAGGCCGGCACCCCTCCCGTCGAGCGGATTACTTCCTTCTGAATCTCAGCTCTAGGACATAGACCACGACTCTCAGCCCTTCCCTCTAGGATGAAACTAGAGCCTATATAGGCATGTTATTGCTCTAGATTAAGAGTTCTCGACCCACGCTCCCACCTTCTCTGTTGATACCTGTTAAGCAGGAGCTCTGGAAAGGAGCCAGCTATGATTCACAAGAACTAAGTTCTGGATGGATCAAGAGCCACTTCTTGTTTGCCCTAGACAATTTTCCAAAAATCGTATTCTTCCTATAGAATGCTAACCTTATTTTTTTACATGCAGTTTCTAGCTCCTGCAACTCAGCTGGGGTCCTGCCAGGGAACAGAGGCTGAGGAAGGGCAGAGGAGTTTCGCAAGGAATCCCTGGCTCATAGAAGGGCAGCTAGGATGGGAAAGGGGCCAGAGCCATGGCATGGCTGGACCTGTGCCTGGGTTGGGGGGGACATGAACACCTAGCTACCTCAGCAGGAATTCCTTCCAGGTCCCCTTTAAAGCTGAGGTCTTTAGGGTAATGGGTCTAGAATAAAAAAGACAAATGGGACATAGCTTTGAGCCCCCTCAAATGAGATACCACTTCAGCAATAAGTCCCACCCTCCTCCCCTACAGGTCAGGCCAAGGAGGGTGAGGGCCTCTTTGTCTCTAGACCACATACACCCCTCCAGCTTCTAACTGAATAGAACTTGCTTTACCTCAGCTGGCTGTTAGGTACCCAAAAAGGCTCTGCTCCCGGGGGACCAGTCTCCACTCCATGCTTTCTCAATTAAAGACGATTTATACAATTGAAGTGTTGTCTGCCATCTGTGGGTAGCAGACTTTGGCAGTTGCTCGGGGAGGGATGAAGTCCCAGGGGCGGGGCGGGTAGGCTGGCGGCTGCCCCCCAATAACAGGTGCACATTCCTGGGCGCCTCGTCACTTCCCTTGCGCTGCTGTCCTGGCGGATCACGCATGGGGACTCACTGAGCGACGCGGCGGGCTATGACCCCAGGTGGTGCTGCTGCTGGGGGCGTTGGGGCGCCTTTCGCCCCGGGTAAGTCTGGGCTTCAAAGGGACAGTGACAGGGCCAGAGGTCGTGGCCGGGCACCAGGGCTTCACTCAGTTCTCTCCTCCTCCAGGCGCCCGCGGCTCGGAGGCAGACAGCCGAGTCCGCGAGAAACTTTTCTCGGGCTATGATAGCTCGGTGAGGCCGGCGCGGG
Organism: Hyperoodon ampullatus; assembly: GCF_949752795.1. NCBI lineage: Eukaryota > Metazoa > Chordata > Mammalia > Artiodactyla > Ziphiidae > Hyperoodon > Hyperoodon ampullatus. The sequence continues at coordinate 77,471 of NW_027640835.1, read as the reverse complement.
AGGTGGGAGACCGTCTCGGGGTCAGCCTTGGTCTCAACCTAGCGCAATTAATCAGCCTGGTGAGGGCGCACGCGGGGAGCTGAGGTCTGGCCCACGAGCCGGCTGGGGTGCGTGGCTTTAGGCAGGGCAGTACCCAGGGACCACTGGGGATGGGGTCCGGGGCGAGGCCAGGCTGGGTGACTGACGGGCCGTTAGTAGAGATTGGGTTGAAATCGGACCAATGGACAAGCTGTGGGCGTGGCTGCTGGACGGGCCAGGATTGAGCCGGGCAGGATGATGAACGGGCCTGTGGGCGGATCTCAAAGTGGAGCTGGGGCCGATGGACAGGCCAGAGAGCGGACTTTGAGGCGGGGTCACAGGCTGGGGCGGACCTTGGTGCCGGACAAGGTCAATAAACAACAGCGGGCAGAGATTCACTCCGGCTGGGGCTGGGACAGATAAATGAACTGGCTGGCTGTATGGCCAGCAGGACGTTTACGAGATAGAGGCGGAGCTTAAGCCAACGCAGTTTATAGGAGGTGGGGCTTGAACCGAAGAGGGTGCGACTCAGAAAAAGAGGGGAGTTTCCAGGGAGAGTTTACCCACCGAGCCCCTCATTTCTCTACACTGCCATCATATCTACCCTTTAAACTTTTCCCTTCTAGAACGAGAAGGATGAGGAGATGAGCACAAAGATCTCCTTAGACCTGGTACGGAGACCCCCGCAGGGTGGAAAGGGCGGGCGTCCCGCTGCCTTTACAATTTCCTCGAATGTCCCGCCCAGTAAGATTTTTTTTTTTTTTTTTTTTTTTTTTTTTTTTTTTTTTTTTTTTTTGCATCACGACCTCAGAAAACACATTTATAACTGAAACAGAAGCTTCAGGAAACAATACCTGTCTTTACTATGGGAGCTGCATTCCATGCATTTTTCATTCTAAAAATTTTTTAACACTGGTTTGGGGCCACTCATTTGATTCCGGACCTATGAAAAGGGTCGTTAACTGCAGTTTGAAAACCACTGTTTTAGAGGCTAGCGTGCAACCCCCTCGTTTTTACAGAAAAAAGAAATTGGGGCCCGATGAGAGAGAAGGGGAAATTAGTTGATAGGGTCCCAAAGAGTGCAGCTGGAGTCTTAAACAGAGCCCCGGCCTCCGGAACCACAGACCATGCCTGCGCGGCTCTCCTCCCTTGCATTCCCTGCCTGGGCTTCCTTCGCACATCCCAAGACTTCTTCCAGCCCCCAGCCCCAGACGGCCCCTCAGCCTCTGCTTCCCTAGGAGTGGACTGACGACAGGCTGAGCTGGGACTCTGAGGAGCACGAGGGCATCACTTCACTCCGCATCACTGCCGAATCCGTGTGGCTACCAGACGTGGTGCTCCTAAACAAGTAAGGATGTTCCCAAAGTCTGGGAGGTGGGGCAGGGCCTCTGGAGGGGCGCGGCCTCCGGAGGGAGGGGCCTGATCCCAGATGAGAAGATTCTTTCCCTGCAGCAACAACGGAAATGTTGACGTTGCTCTGGACATCAGCATCGTGGTGTCCTCCGACGGCTCCGTGCGCTGGCAGCCCCCGGGCACCTATCGCAGCAGCTGCAGCATCCAGGTGTCCGGGCCCCACCTGAGAAGCTCAAGGCGCTCCTAGGAACCCTCACTCGGATATCCCTCCTCCATTATCCCCATGACCCTCACGTCTCTCTTACGCTTCTGATTTTCCTTTGAGTTTCGTCTTCTCTGTCCACTTTCATTGACTTCCAGTCTTCCTCAGTGACCGCCCCCCTCCATTGTCCATGACTTCCCCGCATAACCTTCTTATTCCTCTGTGACTCCACTTCTCTGGGATCTTCCCCTGGTGGTCCCTATCTCCCTAGTGCCCCATATCCTCTGACCCCTGTCTGCCCTGTGACCTCCCCAACTCCCCCAGCCCTGACCAGCTCTCTGGCAGCTCTAGTGACTCTCCACTCCATCCCGGTCACCTACTTCCCCTTTGACTGGCAGAACTGCACCATGGTGTTCAGTTCCTATAGCTATGACAGCTCAGAAGTCAGTCTGCAGACCGGCTTGGGTCCCGATGGGCAGGAGCGGCAGGAAGTGCACATTCATGAAGGCACCTTTATTGGTGAGTGGGCATGGCTCCCATGTCCATGGGCTTTATGATTTCCAGTTTCTAACAGGCTGATAAATATACTCCATCAGTGAGTCGCTGTGGGTTCAGCAAGATAGGTGTAACTGTCTATATTTTATGGTTATGGAAATTGAGACTTGCTCAGATTTATTAGAGATGGGCTGTCCAGCCCAGGGACCGTAGCTAGCCCCTTATTACATCAGTCCCCCCTGCTCTAGGATGTGGCAGAGAAAGCCATATCTGGGAATTCCCTGGCGGTCCAGTGGTTAGGACGCCACACTTTCACTGCTGAGGGCCCGGGTTCAATCCCTCGTTGGGGAACTAGGATCCCACAAGCAGCGCAGTGGTGCAGTGAGGCAAAAAAAAAAAAAAAAAAAAACAGCCGTATCTGGCACCAAAAAAGACAGGTTCCACATCTGTGTCACCTTCTCTTCTCCCTCCCCCGCCCACGAGAATGGTCAATGGGAGATTATTCACAAGCCTTCTCGGCTAATCCAGCCTCCAGTGGATCCTAGGGGAGGGGGGGAAAGATGGCGTGAAGAAGTCACCTTCTACCTCATCATTCGCCGGAAGCCTCTCTTTTACCTGGTCAACGTCATTGCCCCACGCATCCTCATCACTCTTCTGACCATCTTCGTCTTCTACCTGCCACCAGATGCAGGTAAGAGGGGAAGGGGCCCAGCACTCCTTCTTACCAATTGCTCAGGTTCTTCCTCTTCGCCTATAATACAGGGAAGGTTTTCGTGCCAACTGAAGCCTTCATGAACTGTGCTTCAGCAGTCTGACCCAGGTTTTCCTTTCAGGAAGAGCGTTTGCCTCTGCATCCAGATTTCCCCTCCAACCTCAAGCTCTACCTCCCCTCTGCTGCTCACTTCTCTGCACCCAGTAACTTCTGAACTCTTCCCTTCAGAGTCCTAGGATCTCATCCTTGGAACTGCCACTCCTCTGACCAACAAACTCCCAGGCTTAGCTAACGCTTCCTTTCCCTTTCCCCATTCCTGGCATCCTCCCCACCCCCACCCCCCCCCGCTTGTCAAATGCCGCCTACTAGTCCCTTAACCTCCTATCTCCCTTGGAAATAATAGCCAACATTTCTCTGGGAGACAGCACAATATGCTAACAGAGTAACCTTGGGCAAATTCCTTAATCTCTTAGTGCCCTGATCTGGAAATAGGCCAGTCGTTGTCCCTCCCCCATAGGACTATTTTGAGGATTAACGGAGTTAATAGAACTATGCCTGGTACTCTGTAAGCTTTGTGTAAGTGTAGGTATAGTCTTTTCTAATTTTGAGCACTTGCTATAAGATAATACAAACAATGTGTTACATATATTAACTCAGTTCTAATCTTCACAACTCTGTGAGGTAAGTACTGAATTGTCTTCCCGTTTCACAGAGGCTAAGTGAGTTGAAGTCATTCACCTGACATTACACAGAGAGAGGCAGTGTTGCTCTTCCAACCCTGCTTAGTACTAGTCTGATTCAGAGACTGATATCCTAAACACTCATATTCAAAACATGCTTTCCTGGGAGTTCCCTGGTAGCCTAGTGGTTAGGATTCTGGGCTTTTACTGCTGTGGCCTGAAAAACAAAACAAAACAAACAGAAAACACACTCTTTCCTTCTCTGTGTAATCAAGCCCTCTCTCAGTCTAGGGAAGGAGAGTGATGAATCTCTAGAACACACTTCCACATGTAACTTCTCCTTCTTCCTGGAGCAAGGCAAATCTTGGGACCCAATATTACAAGACTCAAGTAGAACAGACCATAATAGTTATTTATTTCAATACCTTCCATGAAGTTTTCAGTGCCTGTTGTATGCCACAGTAATAACCAGCCACCTGGCATATTCTTATATACTAGGTTTCATTTTCAGATCCTTCGATTTGCTATATAGTTCCTGCTACAGGGGTTGGTCCATTCATTCATTTAACAATATTTGTTAAACATCTGTAATGTGCAAGGCACTGGGAATGCATCAGTGAATAAAACAGACAAAATCCCTGCCCTTGTGGAGTTTATGTTCTAGTGGGGCAGACAGTCAGTAAACAAAATAAATAAACCCATTGGATAGTATATTATTATTTTTTAAATTAATTAATTAATTTAGGCTGCATTGGGTCTTTGTTGCTGCGCGGGGGCTTTCTCTAGTTGTGGTGAACAGGGGCTACTTTCGTTGCAGTGCACGGGCTTCTCATTGCGGTGGCTCCTCTTGTTGTGGAACACGGAATCTAGGTGCACGGGCTTCAGTAGTTGTGGCACCTGGGCTCAGTAGTTGCGGCTCACGGGCTCTAGAGCACAGGCTCAGTAGTTGTGGTGCACGGGCTTAGTTGCTCTGCGGTATGTGGGATCTTCCTGGACCAGGACTCAAACCCGTGTCTCCTGCATTGGCAGGCAGATTTCTAACCACTGTGCCACCAGGGTAGTCTTAGATAGTATATTAGGAGAGGTCAATTCCTAAGAAGGAAAAACAGGAAAAGGGTTTGGGGAGGATGAGAATGGGGGTAGGGGTTGCAATTTATTTATTTATTTAAACAATTTTGTTGAAATATAGTTGATTTACAATGTTGTGTTTCATTTCTGCTGTACAGCAAAGTGACTCATTTATATATATATATATATGTGTGTATATATATATATATATATATATATTTTTTTTTTTTTTCATATTCTTTTCCGCTATGGTTTATCACAGGGGTTGCAATTTAAAAATAGGATGGTCAGTGAATGCCTCACTAAAAAGGGAATGTTTGATCAATATTTGAACAAAGACTTGAAGGAAGTGAGAGAATGACCCTGGTAGATATGTGGGGGAAGAAATTACCAGGAGGAGTTAACAGTGAATGCAAAGGCTCTGAGGTGGGCGTGTGCCTTGCATATTCAAGAAATAACCAATGAAGTAATAACTGAAAGAAGTAAGCAAGAGAGAAAACAGTATGAGATGTAGTCAGAGAGCAAATGGGAAGGCCTTGTAGACTTCAGTAAGGACTTTTATGCTAAAGGCTATGGGAAACCACTGGAGTGATATGATCTGATTTACATTTTAACGGGATCAATCCGGCTGCTCTGTTGAGAACAGTCAGCAGGGGGGCAAAGGATGAAGCAAAGAGGAGGCCTTTATAATAACTCAGATCTGAGGTAATGGTGGCTTGTACCAGGATGGTAGTGGTAGATGGGATAAGTCATCAGTTTCAGGATATATTTTGAAGGTAGAGCCAATAGGGTTTGGTATGGATTGCATATGGGATGAGAGAGAGGAGAGCTGAGAATGATTCCGAGGGATTTGGCCTGAGCCACAGGAAAGATCGAGTTGTCATTTATGAACTGAGGAAGACAGTGGGAGGAGTCGGTGGTGAGGGAATTAAGTTTTGGACATGTTAAGTTCGAGATGTCTATTGGACACCCAAATGGAGAGGTTAAGTAGGCAGGTGGATACAAGTGTGGAATTTAGGGGAATCAGTCCAGGTTGGAGGTATAAATGTAGGAGTTATTTGCATGCAGTTGGCCCTTCCAAAAGCCTGTCCTTGAGTGGGCTGGAAACACGGTCACTGATTATGCCAGGGAGATTGCTTTCTGGCAAAGCCTAATCCTTCCGCCTTCCCCTCTGTCCCCCAAGTAGAGCAGATGGGGCTCTCGATCTTTGCCCTGCTGACCCTTACTGTGTTCCTGCTGCTGCTGGCAGACAAAGTGCCTAAGACCTCCCTGTCTGTCCCCGTCATTATCAAATACCTCATGTTTACCATGGTCCTCGTCACCTTCTCAGTCATCCTTAACATCGTAGTCCTCAACCTGCACCATCGCTCACCCCACACCCACCAAATGCCCCTTTGGGTCCGTCAGGTAAGAAGATCTCCTCTCCAACCTGTGTTAACTCTCAATCCTAGTATTTGGCTTTTTGTCCAGGTATCGCTCCTCACTCCCACCAACTTTCAACCTTCCCTTTCACAGACCTGAGGGAGAACTACAACTCCTGGTAGAGCGTCAAAGTGCCAAGGTCTTTGGGTGTTGAAATGTTGCCCAATTAATTTTATCCTCCCATCATTAACATTGCGTAGATCCCAGACTCTCTTCATCAATACTGCCCATCGTGGGTCCCAAGGAAGCATTCTCAGGGTTAGGTACTATCAGGGTGGAAGCCCTCAGAACTTTTCTTTCCAGTCAGGATGCCTCCTAACCCCCTTAAGGACTCTTGGGCTGTGTAGTTGCATTTCATCTGTGGGATGCATGCACGCATGAGCAGGAATGGGCACGTGCCGTGGGGGTGGTTGGCGGCTTCCCTTCTGGTCTGAAAGCATAAGAGCCCCCTCCAACACGCCTCTTCTTCTACTCTGCAGATCTTTATCCACAAACTCCCTCCGTATCTGGGTCTGAAGAGACCCAAACCTGAGAGAGACCAGATACCGGAGCCACCTCCTATACCTCTCAGGGATTCTCCAGGAAGTGGCTGGGGTCGGGGAACAGATGAATATTTCATCCGCAAGCCACCACATGATTTTCTCTTCCCCAAACCCAACAGGTAGTATCTACTCCCCATGGCCCACGTAGAAGGGAGAGGGCGAACTACAGTTCCCAGAAGACTGTGCGGAGGCAGGCGTCCTAAGCTCTCAGAGGATGTCGTGGTTGAGCATCATGGGAGTTGTAGTCCTCCTTCTGTTGCCCACTTTGCGGGGAGGTGGGAACTAAAGCGTAAGGGAATAGGAGGAATTGCGGAAGGCTAGAGAGGTCGCCGCTGTTGAAGAGAACCTGAAGGGCTCTCTCACGTTTGGAAACCTGGATGGGCGTTGGAGGAGGGAGTTGGGGCGGGGCCTAGAGCACCCACGCAGGCCGTCTTTGTGCCCCGGTCGTGGCCAAACAGACTCGCCTCTTCCACGTTCCAGCCTGAACTGTCTTCCCCGGACCTGCGGCCATTTATCGATGGTCCAAGCCGGGCTGTGTGCCTGCCTCCCGACCTACGGGAGGTTGTTTCTTCAATCAGCTACACCGCTCAACAGCTGTGGGAACAGGAGGACCACGAAGCTGTGACTCCAAAGAGGGTGGGCTAAGGCAAGGCCTGGGCGGCCTTGGCTCCACTGGCAAACTTAGGCTCCGCCCCCAGAACTCGATTTCTTTTTCTGATTGGAAGTTTGCCTCACTTGGTCCCGCCCCCTGGCTTCCCACTTGTTCTTTACTCACATCCGTCGCCCGCAGTTTCGCTCTCTGCTATTCTGCGGGCCCGCCCTTGTCTCAAAGCCGTGGTTGGAGGGCGTGGGTGCAGTACAGGGACTTTGGGCCGCCTTCCCTGGGGGTTTGGAGCTCAGGAACAGTTTCCTCTTCCTACCCCCAGCTGAAGGAGGACTGGCAGTTTGTGGCCATGGTGGTGGACCGCCTCTTCCTGTGGACCCTCGTCATCTTTCTGGACGCCACGTACCACTTGCCCCCTCCCGACCCCTTTCCTTGAGGACGAGAGGGCCGAGACCGAGGTCCTCGGCCACTTGAATTGAGAGTTCGGTAGTACTCTCAAGGCCTATCCCTTTCTGCATCTTAACTCCTTCACTAGGAGTCCAATCCTCTCATTTCGTTTCTAGGGAGGAAGCCCAAGTGGGACTGGGCGGCTGGGGGTCTTGGGCACACGTGAAATGCACTATCCGCTTATTTACTCTTTGGCTTCTTGAAGAAGCTCCATTGGATATTCACATCTAGGTTGGCAATGAATGGAACAAAGAACAAGCACTAGATTGTAAGCCTTCTGAGGGCAGGAACTATGGCTGTTCACTGTAATATCCCCAGCACCTAGCACAGATCTTAACCTATACAGCCGGTACCTCTGACTGAATGAATAGGGAAATTTTTTTTTCTGTAAGGAAATACACTAAGTAATAGTGCTTATGTTTGCATGTTGGGACTAGTGGTCGTTTTTTCTTTGTTTTGACCTTTCTGTACTTTATTGTATTTTGTAATATGTATTATCTTTAGGATAAGAAAAGGTTCTTTCTAAAAGGATGCATTTGTAATGAGGATAAAAAAGCACACTGTAAAAACCTCAAGTTCCAGCTTTGGTGCTCAAACTTTGGACAAGCTACTAAACTGCTCTGTGCCTCAGTTTCTCCATCTGTAAAATGAAGCGAATAATAGTATCTGCTCCCTAGTCTGAGGATCATATGAGAAGATGAGAACAAAAGCATTATACAGTATACATAAGAGGTTACAAACTGGTGTGTTTTGTGTGGCCCATGTTGTTGGCCAGCAGAGTTTAAAATTTGAATTGGTTTGCTACTTTTTTTTTTTTTTTTCTTGTGGTACGCGGGCCTCTCACTGTTTTGGCCTCTCCCATTGCGGAGCACAGGCTCTGGACGCGCAGGCTCAGCGGCCATGGCTCACGGGCCCAGCCGCTCCGCGGCATGTGGGATCTTCCCAGACCGGGGCACGAACCCATGTTCCCTGCATCGGCAGGTGGACTCTCAACCACTGCGCCACCAGGGAAGCCCTGGTTTGCTACTTTTAAAATGTGGATATTTCACAGAGAAATTTGGATTTTTGGCTTCTCTTGAAACTTTTAAAGAACTACAGGCTAGTTCTAAGAAGCCCAACAGGCTACATAAGCTGCCCTAATGTCTCGAACAATGAAATGGAGGAAATGCTATATGCATGATCCAGTCACTATGAAGACTGTCTCTCATCTGTAGCAACCCTGCTTGCAAATCAAGTTAAGCAAGGCCCCATGGAGACAGAAGGAGAGACTGAACTCTGGTGACAAGGCTCCATGTAGTGGGAGCCGAGGGCAGAGACGGCCACATAAAGGGCCTGCTGATTGGATGAAAGATTGGGCACCTCTGCATTGTGACTGCCTGCAACCTGCCTCATTATGACCATGCTCCCTCACCTGTTGGTGGGTGTCCCCAGGTCCTGGCATGAATTCACTGTGGGTCAGGGCCGGTGGGCAGGGGGCATCCCACGGTCCAGGTGGCCCTAGGACGCCCCCCCCACCATGGAAAACCGGCTCTGGTATGACAACTTGGGGTGCTGCCATCAATACCAAGAAAGTACCCAGAATGTGGAGGACTAACTACTCCTGCTGCTGGGCCTTGTCATTCTTGTCAGCATTGGGATCAGCATGGCAACTATGGTCAGCGATGGTTGGGGACCACCAGTAGGGGTGAAGAGGGCAGAGGGTGGGAACCAGCTGCAGACTGCACCTCCGTCTGCAACAACGGTCTTGGCTGGGAATGGGGGTGAGGGTATAGAGCCTGGCCTTCATTTTCACCCACCCCACCCCACCCCACCCCAGATATGGCATGGTCTCCAGAATGCCTTAGACAAGGCCATGTATTGGATTAATCAGAAAAGTAAGTACAGAAGACAGGTAGGGGGCACACCACCCCCGCCATTCCCAGGGCCCTAGAAACCAAGGTCCCCAGGTTCCCAACCCTGAACTCTTCTGACAGTTGCCCTGCCCTCATGGACTCTCGCTTCCCACAGATGAAATCTCGCAGGCTTGTGAAAGTTCCCCCAAACAGCCTCCAGCCAAGCCCAAAGACATCCACGTCCACTGCACCCTGGACTCTGTGGAAGTGAGAATGGCCCGGCCAACTAGCTACTCCTCGTCCTCCTACCATCATCTCCTCAACTGTAGCTGCAGCTGCAGCTGCCGCCCCTGCACCCACCAGCGGAGGCCGAAGATCCGCAGACAATTCCCCTACAGCCGCTCAGGCTTCCGTAGGCCGCATCACAGCCACGGGATGTCACAGCTGCGGCTGATGCCCTCCTTTGATTGGGAGGACCCGGACTTCTGTCTGGAGGAGGAGGACGACCTTTCCTTCCCACAACCAAAGTACCCGTGGGGGTGCTGGGGAGGGCTCTACCAGCAGATGGGCCTGCCCTCCAACGTGGGCCTCTGGGGCCGCCAGGGTGGCATCCTGGCCAGCCTGCCACCACCCTGTCTCTACCTGTCGCCCGAGCTGCACCGCATGCCCAAGCATGTGGAGGCCAAGTCTGAGCTAAGGCTTCAGTCCTTCGGGGCCCCCTGCTCACCATCCCGCATCTAGGGCCACGTGGACACTGACCAGTGGACCTCGTCTCCACCACTTCCCTGATGGCTGCCCCCTAATCCTCATGGGTCCCTGGGGGGCACAGCACTTACCCCACAAGGGGCCATCTCCCGTATGTCTCCTGGGATCAGCAGTGGCGTGGTCTGGAGGGCTCTGAGCCTCCATCCGCCCTGGTGCCTCGGTGCCTCGGGCAGCGCAACTCCCCCCCGGCCCACGGACGGAGCCTCCCCAGCTGTGCTCACAGCCAGCGCAACCGCAGCCCGCGCCCCTCCACGGGACACTTGAACTACTCCCTGGATCCCCACGAGATGCGGCACCGCAGGCCGAATGGGCAGAGATGCTGCCTGTGAGGCGCCCTCTGGCCACCTCCGCCTCCCTCACGGTGCTGGCCGAGGCCTCTACCAGCGGGCCTCGGATCCCAGCTCAGCGCTGCTCCTCCGCCCCTCCCAGACTCTGCCCGACGTCCAGGCTACCGAACACCCTCCACCCCTGCCCACCTTCATGCCACTCAGCTGGAACCCGTGGGACAATGCCAACTACCGGGTATATGACAGACTGGAGCTGAAGTGGCAAGTGCAGGAAGCCAAGTGCGGGCCAACTCGCTGCTACCTTCCACCTCGGCCTTGAGGCCCTCCCTGCATGGAAGCCAGGCTGGGAAAATGAACTGGCCAACAGCTAATGGGGGCGGGTGGGGGGCAGCATGGCATGGAGAGAGGAATAAAGAGCGCCAGGGTCCAGAAAACATTGGCGGTCTGTGGCTTGGAAGCACCACTCCTTCTGCCAGCTTGGGTCCCTGCCCTTGGCTTCCTGCAATAAGAAGCCAGTGTCCCCTTCTTGGCCTGAGGGTCCCCTTGGTTTAGTGGCCACAGCCCTGCCAGCAGGCCCCTCCTGGTCCGATACCATGCACTAAGTAGATCTGCAGCTGCAGACTCCAAACCACTGGTCTCTGGGCACCTCCTCTGTGTCTCAGCTGTCCCTGTCCCCAAAGAGCCTGATACAAGATTCTGCTTCCAAACTGGGAGGTTCCAAATCTGGGCAGGTCCAGCTCCACAGCCAGTGAAGGGCATGAAGAAGGCTGAGGCTCTGGACTCCAGCCAGGCCTTCAGCAGGTCTCTGAGGCCAAGGTCTTCCTAGTCTCAGGAGGGGCCAAGAGATGGAATGTGTCATTTGAACAAGTGAATCAGCGGGCGGTGAGCAAATGACTGACTGCTCGAGGGGAGGTGAGCCGGCCTCCGGGCCCTGTTTGACTGTCCAGGCTCAGCTTACCTGACCCTGGTAACCAGGGAATGCCATACTGGGCCCTCCTTTTCATCCCCCTCCTTCACTGTGACACCACCACCTGCCCCATTATGACCCAGTCTGGCTCCCTGTATATATATGGAGACCAGGGGACCCAGGCAGTCCTGAGACACCAGGCCATGGCTGAGTAAACCCATTACCTACCCAAGCCGTGCTCTGGCACCACCCCCAGGAAATCGCAGGACCTACGAGACTCAATTCTTCTGATCCTGGTAAGCTTCATCTTGCTCAGTGTGTGAATCAATGTGGTGACTCTGGTGAGGGCAGGATCTGGGCAGTGGGGTTGGGGGAGCCCTGGGGTCTTGAAGGGGCTGAAATGGGTGGGCTGCTGCGCTGTGGCCGGACAAGTGTTGGATTTCAGGGCTCACCCTGATCCCGGCCTCCACCCTCCCTTGCTTCCCTCAGCTCTGGATGCATCTGAAGAGATTCTTGCGGGCAGGTTTCAACTGTATTTTCCCCAAAGGTAAGTGGGCGCCAGGGTGGGCTCAGGGTATGTGGGCCTGTCCCCTTTCTTCAATCGCTGCCTTGATTCTCAGCCCCTCAGGAACCCAGGCCCTGTCCAATCCCGCCTTTCCCCACAGACAAGCAAGACAGCTGTGTAGGCAGCCATCGCATGTGCATGCGCTGCTCCGTGGATCCCAGGAACATACGCTCAAGAGTTCCTCCCCGCTTCCGCCATCACCCGAGCTTCCTGCTCGGGCACCCAAACCACCTTGACTCCTGGATACCAGAAACAGATGATGAGACGGCTTCTAAGTGCTGCTGGATGCCGCCTCAGTGTGGACGGGTTTGGGCTTCCACGGAGGCTCCACGGGGACTGTGGAAGTAGGGGGTAGTGGGAGCTGGGGACGCCCCTCCGGTCACAGCCTTAAAGTCCCAAGACACCTTTAACTCCAGGTAAGAGACATCTTCCAAGCTCCGCAGGAGAAGCAAGGTGGACGTGGTTCCACTCCGCCTGCCCCAAGAGAGCAAGACTAAGACCCCAGACTATGAGCCAGCCCAGGCCCCAGCCCGGGCCCAGACCTGCCCCCCAGTTCAGCTCCCTGCACATTCTCCTGCCAAGGCCCAGACCTTCTCCTACAAGCACCCCCCTGAGCACACTACCCCCCAAGCCAAGACCCGCTCCCCAGCCCTCACCCCTGAGCACAGCCCCGCCCAGGTCCATGGCCCTGAGCACACCTCAGCCCATACCCCAGCCCAGACCCAAGCCCAGGCCCCCTCACATGCCTCAGCCCAGTCCCTGGTTCATACATCTCTCTGCACCCTGAACCATGCTCATCTGACCTATACCCATGCCAACACTGTGGTCCCTCCCCAAACTTCTGCCCCTGCCACTACTCCTGCCCTAGCCCCTACACAAGCCCCTGTCCCGATCTCTGCCACAACCTCCGTCCCAGCACTGGTCATGGCCCTGACGACCACTCCAGTCCCTTCCACCACCCCTACCCCCATCCTAGATTCTATTCCCTCTACCTTGTCTGACTTCAGGCAAGGCCTCTCCTCTGGCCATGTGGTCTACGATGCCCGCAGCGTAAAGCAGAACTTATTCCATGTGTGTCCCCCTCAGAACTCTGGGTACTCCAGAAATGACTTGGGTACCCTCTCCAGGCCCCAAGAGGGGCATGGTCTGGTGAGCTCTGGTACAGCTGAGCAAACACTGAAGCAATGTAGTGGGGACAATGCCAAGCCCTCCACAGGACCCATATTGGGTTACATGGAGTTGGGGAATATGGAATGGAAGATCTCAAATGATGCCACAGACAAATTTGTACAATCCAAGACCTTCACTTACTATAGCTTCCACCCTTGCCGGTCTGAGAAGAGAAACAGGGATCCCCAGACTCCAGTCTACCCCCAATTCCTGGTGTACTCCAAGGATGCTGCACCTTCTCAACCTTGCTTCCATTCTGTGACCAGTGCCCAGAGCTCACCATGCACCATGCCTCCCCCATGCACTCTTTCTCTGCTTCTTGATTCTCCCAGATCCTTTGTCCTTCATCAACACAGCAACCACCAGAAGCCCTCCACCTTAATACAAACCCCCACCTTTCCCCCAACCTCCAAGTCTCCTCAGTCTGTCCTCTCTCCCCAGGGCCCCATCCCTCCCCAGTTATCCACTACTTCCCAAACCCAAAACTAGCCCCAACCTCCTGAACTTCATGGGAGTCTAGGTCTCAACCAAGGCTCTGTCCTCCAAAGGACCCCAGGCCTTACCGGAGACACAGGCCTCCCCAAGAACCCAGGCCTTGTTCAAGATCCAGTCCTCCAGGATCTTCGGGTCCTTAACGAACATCCTTACCTCTGCAAGAATCCAAGCCTTTCCCAAGATTCTGACCTTCACAAGAAGCCAGTCATTACGCAAGGGTCTGGCTCCCAGCAGATCTTAGGTTCTACTCTACATGGACGTTTCTTTATAAGGCCATACATCACCCAACCCTCTGACCTCCACAAGAACACATCATTTCTCCAAAGTTCTTACATTCAGAGGAGCTCAGCCTTTATGCATGATTCTGGAGTCTATAGGAATCTAGAACAAAACCAAGAGCCTGTACTCAATAAAAGTCGAGGGCTTTCTCAACAAACTCACTTCCATAATAGCCCACACCCTTTTCAAGATTCTGGATGTGACAAGAGTACAGGTAATGCCCAAGATTCAGGAGTCTCTAGGAGTCCAGACTTTACCCAAGATTCTGGGCCACAGAAGAGTCCATACCTTGCCCAAGACTCTGCAGTCAACAAGAGCTCAGTCCTTTGCCAGGAATCTGGTCTCCATAAGAGCCCAGCCCTTGTGCAAACCCCTCGCCTCCATAAGGGCTCAAGCCTTACCCAAGACTCAGGAGACTACAAGAATCCAGGTCTGACCCAAGATTCTGGAGTCTGCAGGAGCCAAGGCCTTACTCAAGATTCTGACCTCCATAAGAATCCAGGCCTTACCCAAGCCACTGAAGTCAAAAGGAGATGTGGCCTTACCCAAGATGCTGGAATTTACAGGAGCTCAGATCATACCCGTGACCCTAAGTTCCAAAAGAACTCAGGAATTAATCGAGATCCTGGCCCCCATAAGGGTCCAGCCCTTACTCAAGACTCTGGCTTACCCAAGAGACCAGGCCTCCATAACAACTCAGGCCTTATCCCAAACCCTGGCCTTCACAAGAAACCTCTAGGAACTGACTCTGTCCAAGTTTTGGGCCCACATCAGACCCAAAAGTCATTTATATCTGAGGCAGTTCCTCGAAAGGAGGATGCAGGGCAGCACATACCATGGACTTCTGTCCCACCCAGTCACAACTCCTGCTCTGCCAAGGCTCAGGGGGCCTACAATGACCTGCTAACCTCCTCGCAGCGAAAAGGCAGCCAAGACTGTGTGTACCACCCCATTGATACAGTTCCTCCAGCCTGCCAGAACTATCGCCAGATGTCTATGCCTCCAGAAACCAGCTGGAAGCCCTACTGTCCTGGTTCAGGCATCCGGCTAGGGTGTGTGGTCTTTGACGCCCGCCGGAGACAGCGGGCAGGGACAAGTGCAAAGCTCTGTCTCCCAGGTGCCTTCACCGAGAGACTTCCAACTGCCGGAGTCAAGCTCCAGCGAGTCCGGGGATAACCGAGGGATGGGTAGCATCGGGGAAGGAAATAAATCTATCACACTTCTTAAAGAATCAGCATTGCATGTTTCTCTCTCTTCTTTATTGTTTACAATCACAGGTTTATATATTGTAGTTGATTACTTTACCAGGTACGTGACCAAACAATCTTAGCACAATCAAACCTCAAAATGTTCTATAAAGATTTTTTTAAAAAAAATATCCCCTAGTTTCTAGATGTCCTATTAAAATATTTCAACCTTTTACAATGGTTCCATGAAAATATTTACAATGTACCCTGCATGCCCTTTCTCGTTGTTTCCTTGAACTGAGACAGTGTTTTCTCCCTATCCTAGCAACCAATTCTGCTCTAAGCATTTGCTTTTCTATAATTAATCTTCGTTTATAATAGAACCATAAATTTCTATATCATCAGGAACTTCGGCCCATGGCCATAACTCCATACTCGAGGGTGTTTTTCATGAAAACATCCCCTTAGTTCCAGGCTCTTATTTCTTTACCCATTTCCCCGGGGCTTTAGTGGGTACTTCCCATTCTGTGGTAGTTTCAGGAGGGGGAGTCCTAGAGAAATTTTTCTTTCACGTGGAGCAACATCCCCCCAAAATTGCCCCTATATTTAAATTTATTATCATAAAACATAACAACAGAGCTGTAGTCCACCTTCCTGGCACGCCGCTGCCTTGCAGTTTCGCCTTCCGTTGCTTCATGACTTTGTCATGGTGCAATGGCTCCAGGATGGCTTCCAACATCCAACAACTCACCAGAGACCATCAAGGAGTGGGGATATCAGTGTGTGATGAGAAACTTAGAAAAAGAGGTGACAGATAAGCATGAGGAATAAAGAGACAAGAGAATTGTTCTGTGGGTCTTTGAAGACATCCACCCCAGCCCCATCCCACAGGGCCTGATGAGGACCGAAACTATCCCTGCTTTCCCTCCATCGCTGTCTAGCTAAATCCGTTATCCCCAAGGCCCTAGAACTGCACTGTCAATTACAGTAGCCACTAGCCAAAGGCCTATTAGAATGTAAGTTAGTTAAAATTAAGGAAAATTAATTCTATTAAAAATTAAGTTAAAAAGTTAAAAATTCTCTTCCTCAGGGAACAGAATTTCCCTGACATCCAATTCTGTTCCCTGGCGGTGCAGTTGTTGGGACTTGGTGCTTTCACTGCTGTGGCTGGTTTTCAATCCCTGGTCAGGGAACTCAGACCCCGCAAGCTTCATGGATTGGCCAGAAAAAAAATTCTGTTCCTCACTGCCATGATCTTCTAAGTGCTCAGTAGCCACGTGGGGCTAGCGGCTACTGTATTGGACGGCACAGATTTAGAACATTTCCATCATCATGGAAAATGCTATTGCAGAGCAGTGCTTTAGAGTTTAGAGCAATTTGCCTTTCCCTGTCACCCACCCCCAGCATCTTAAAGCTCCCCCAGAGGGCAGAGAACTTAGTTCTTTTTAGGGTGGCTCAGAAGCCACCCTCTGGGGAGGAGGTAACATGTAGGGATGGATGCCCAATGCCTGATTTCCCCAGACTGTGAGAAAGAGCCCAGGCTTCAGTTTTCCTCATCTGGTCTCTTGAGTCACGACCACATGTATGGAAACTTGCCCCCACATGCTGGGCTGTGTTTGGGGCTCTTGGTTACTGAGGGAGAAGACCTCTCTTTGTCAGTGAGTAGGAAACCTTGTGTTTTAGGCTCCCCAAATTGAGGCCTGGATTCTGAGGGTCCCCTCCTTCATAGGCCTCTAATTTTTTCGAGGTGTCTGCACTTAATTTTCTTGCTCATGGACTTAGGCCTAGTTCACTGTGGAGACAGAACCCTGGGGAAAAGGAATGTAAGAATTCCTGGTCCAGTATGCATTGGTCTAATCTGTGAGCGTGTCTCTGGTGTCCTATCTTTCTGTCCTATTATTCTGGCTCCTAGTTTCATCCTGGACTTAAGCTGTGTCCACGATAGCACTGTTTGCTGAAAGCCATTTCCTTCCCCTGATAATTTTTCATTGTCCTGCCCTAGCCCAGCTGGGGTTTCCTCTGGACTTGATTTTCAGTCCTGATAACTCTTCTGTATACACACATAAGCTGCGACATTCCAAAGTGTTTTCCCTGCCACCACTTGTGTGTCTGAGGTGGGCAACACTAATATGTCCCTTCCCTGAGTCAGATGTCCATCCCTGGGTCACTACATGCACACTATCGGCATGTTCTTGTCTAACGTTACCACCACCGATTCCAAGGAGATACGTCCCAGCTGGAGAGCCCATTTCCAACACCTCTCTGGCTCAGCTCCGACCTTGGGCAAGTCATGTGCAACCTTTCTAGGCTTGCAGTCTCATCTCTATCTGAAGTTGTAATTGCACGCAAGAACCCTTCTAGATTAAAATGACCAGGGCGCCTCTACTCCCAAGTGAGATGTAGAGTCCCCTATTTCTCCGCATGCCCTAGTGTATGCCCCTCATTATTGTTATTCAGATCCGTCCTATTAGGCCTCTGTTCTAAACCCAAGGAGTGTTTGTGCGGTTGACCTGACCTTGTAAAGACACAGAATAGTTTATCTCTATAGAAGCTACAACTTCCATCAGGCACTACTTCAAGGGAACGGGAAAGGATGTGGGTGCGTGGCCCCAACGCCCTGGTAGCTTTGAAGACAAACTACAACTCACAGGATAGCCGCGAGATCTCCGCAGAGCGAAAGGAGTGACTGAACTCTGAGTGGAGGCCGGGCTGGTCCGGAACCACCCCGACAGTCTCCCAAAAGAGGCGTGGTTATAATTTAGGGGCGTGGCCTTGCCGGCAGCAGGAAGAAGTTACCTGTTGAATCTTCCTCTCCATTCACTTCCCAGCCTTTGTAGCTAACACTAAGAGGGAAGCCGCAAACCACTACCCTCTTCTGAAAAACAGGTAAGGGGACGTAGGCAAGGGGCAGCGAAGGAGGCTATTGCATTCCTTCAGAGGGGCCAAACAGCTACTTTCTACCTGCTGAGTCAGGTGAACCGTTCCATGGGGACGGGGACCAGCACATGAGGAAAGGGCAAGGACGGAGGAGGTATCTATTTGTTCGCTTTCAAGACTAAATATAGGGCCCTTCGTCTGCAGACCCATTGGCGCACTGTGTCTTGCGAACCCTCCTGGCCTCTGGAAGAGCAAAGAATGGGGGCCAGTTTTCCACAGCAAAAGGAACGGCCCGTCTGGGCTTCCTCCCCTCTGTGTATTTCCTAGCTCCAAAACGACAGAGCCGTATGGTTTCTGCGGTGTGGGGGAGTGCTCCCTGGTGGGGCCCACCGCGCCCAGCCCCTGCCCGGCCGCTCACGGACATCGACTTCTGCTCTGGGGCACAGCAGCAAGAACTAACCCAGCTGATCCAGGAGCTGGGTGTGCAGGCGAGCTGGAGTGAAGGTCCCAAGCCAGGACCAGATCTCCTCCAGGCCAAGGACTTTGCTTGGTAAGTAACCATCCCAGCCTTCGGGAACTTGCAGCTCTCAGCTCCGCCTCACCCTGCCCCAGCTCTGGATCACGCCTTTTACGATCCCTTCTCTTTCCTTAGGTCAACGTGGTGACTCTGGTCAGGGCAGGATCTGGGCAGTGGTGTTGGGGGAGCCCTAGGGTCTTGAAGGGGCTGAGGTGGGAGGGCTGCTGGGGTGTGGCCGGGCAAGGGTTGGATTCCAGGGCTCACGCTGCTCCCGGCCTCCCCCGTCCCCTGCTTTCTTCAGCTATGGAGGCATCTGAAGGGGCCCTTGTGGGCACTTTTCAATCATATTTTCCCCAAAGGTGAGTGGACACCAGCGTGTGCTAAGGGGATGTGGGCCTGTCCCGGTCCCATCTCGCCTTTCCCCGCAGACAAGCAAGACAGCTGTGTAGGCAGCCATCGCATGTGCATGTGCTGCTCCATGGATCCCAAGAACCTGTGCTCAAGAGTTCCTCCCCGCTTCCGCCATCGCCCAAGCTTCCTGCTCGGGCACCCAAACCACCTTGACTCCTGGATACCAGACAAAATGATGAGAAGGCCTCTAAGTGCTGCTGGATGCCGCCTCAGTGTGGGTGGGCTTGGGCTTCCATGGAGGCTCCACGGGGACTGTGGAAGGAGGGGGTAGTGCGAGCTGGGGAGGCCCCTCTGGTCACAGCCTTAAAGTCCCAAGCCACCTTTAACTGCAGGTAAGAGACATCTTCCAAGCTCCGCAGGATGAGCAAGGTGGACGTGGTTCCACTCTGCCTGCCCCAAGAGAGCAAGACTAAGACCCCAGACTATGACCCAGCCCAGGCCCCAGCCCGGGCCCAGACCTGAACCCCATTTCAGCTCCCGGCGCATTCTCCTGCCAAGGCCCAGATTTTCTCCTCAGCCCATGCCCCTGAGCACAAGCCCCCCACCCCAGGCCGAGACTTGTTCCCGAGGCCACGCCCATGAGCACACTTCCTCCAAGGCCCAGGCCTTCTGCCTAGTTCACCCCACTGGGAACACTCCTGCCAAAGCTCAGACCTTCTTCTCCACCTACTCCTCTGAGCACGCTCCAGCTCAGGCCCAGACTTGCTCCACATTCCAGCCCCCTGCGCACACCATCCCCCAGGCCCAGACCCCCTCCGAACCCTCAGCCCTCAGCACGGCCCTGTCCATTTCCATGACCCTGAGCATACCACAGCCCATACCCCAACCCAGGTCCAAGCCCAGGCCCCCTCAACATGCCTCAGCCCAGTCCCTGGGTCACAATTCTCTCTGCACCCTGACCTATGCTCGTCTGACCTATACTCATGCCAACACTCTGGCCCGTCCCACAACTTGTGCCCCAGTCCCTCCCCCAACTTCTGACCCTGCAACTACTCCTGCCCTAGCCCCTACACTAGCACCTGTAACAAACTCTGCCACAACCTCTGTCCCAGCACTGGTCATGGCCCTAACGACCACTCCAGTCCCTTCCACCACCCCACCGCCATCCTAGATTCTATTCCCTCTAACTTGTCTGCCTTCAGCCAAGGCAGCTCCTCCGGCCATGTGGTCTACGGTGCCCACAGGGTTAAGCAGAACTTATTCCATGTGTGTCCCCCTCAGAACTCTGGGTACTCCAGAAATGACTTGGGTACCCTCTCCAGGCCCCAAGAGGGGCATGGTCTGGTGAGCTCTGGTACAGCTGAGCAAACACTGAAGAAATGAGGTGGGGACAGTGCCAAGCCCTCCACAGGATCCATATTGGGTTACGTGGAGTTGGGGAATATGGAATGGAAGATCTCAAATGGTGCCAAAGACAAATTTGTACAGTCCAAGACCTTCCCTTACTGTAGCTTCCATCCTTGCAGGTCTGAGAAGAGAAACACGGATCCCCAGACCCCAGTCTACCCCTAATTCTTGGTGTACTCCAACATGCTGAACTTTCTCAACCTTGCTTCCATTCTCTGACCAGTGCCCAGAGCTCACCATGCACCATGTCTCCCAAATGCACTCTTTCTCTGCCTCTTGTTTCTACCAGATCCTTTGTCCTTCATCAAAACAGCAACCAACAGAAGCGCTCCAACTTAATACGAACCCCCACCTTTCCCCCAACCTCCTAGTCTCCTCACTCTGTCCTCTCTCCCCAGGTTCCCATCCCACCCCAGTTATCCGCTACTTCCCGAACCAAAAACCAGCCCCTGAACTTCATGAGAGTCTAGGCCTCAAGCAAGGCTCTATCCTCCAAAGGACCCGAGGCCATTCAAAAGACTGTAGAGTTTCAGAAAACCAGGACGTACCCCAAATCCAGGCCTCCACAAGAACCCAGGCCTTACCCGAGACGCAGGCCTCCCCAAGAACCAAGGCCTTGCTCAAGATCCAGGCCTCCACAAGCTTCCAGCCCTTACCCAAGACCCTTACCTCTGCAAGAATCGAAGCCTTTCCCAAGACTCTGAACTTCAGAAGAATCCAGTCATTACCCAAGATTCTGGCTCCCAGAAGATCTTAGGTTCTACTCTACATGGACGTTTCTTTAAAAGCCCATATCTCACGCAACTCTCTGGTCTCTGCAAGAACACATCATTTCTCCAAACTTCTTACATTAATAGGAGCTCAGGCTTCATGCACGATTCTGGAGTCTATAGGAATCTTGAGAGAAACCAAGGGACTGTACTCTATAAAAGTCAAGCGCTCTCCCAAAAAACAGGCTTCCATAATAGCCCACACCCTTCTCAAGATTCTGGATGTGACAAGATTACAGGTAATGCCCAAGATTCAGGAGTCTCTGGGAGTCCAGACTTTACCCAAGACTCTGGGCCACAGAAGAGTCCATACATTGCCCAAGACTCTGCAATCAACAAGAGCTCAGTCCTTTGCCAGGAATCTGGTGTCCATAAGAACCCAGGCCTTGTGCAAACCCCTCACATCTATAAGGGCTCAAGACTTACCCAAGACTCAGGAGACTACAAGAATCCAGGTCTGACCCAAGATTCTGGCATCTGCAGAAGCCAAGGCCTTACTCAAGATTCTGACCTCCATAAGAATCCAGGCCTTACCCAAGCCACTGAAGTCAAAAGGAGATGTGGCCTTACACAAGATGCTGGAATTTACAGAAGCTCAGAACATACCCATGACCCTAACTTCCACAAGGACACAGGAATTAATCGAGATCCTGGCCCCCATAAGGGTCCAGCCCTTACTCAAGACTCTGGCTGACCCAAGAGACCAGGCCTCCATAACAACTCAGGCCTTATCCCAAACCCTGGCCTCCACAAGAACCCAGGCCTTGCTCAAGATCCAGGCCTACACAAGCTTCGAGGCCTTACCCAAGACTCTTACCTCTGCAAGAATCCAAGACTCTGAACTACAGAAGAACCCAGTCATTACACAAGATTCTGGCTCCCAGAAGGTCTTAGGTTCTACTCTACATGGACGTTTGTTTAAAAGGCAGTATCACACCCAACCCTCTGGTCTCCACAAGAACACATCATTTCTCCAAATTCCTTACCTTCAGAGGAGCTCAGGCTATATGCAGGATTCTGGAGTCTATAGGAATCTAGAGCGAAACCAAGAGGCTGTACTCTATAAAAGTCAAGGCCTTTCCCAAAATAGCCCACACCCTTCTCAAGACTCTGGATGTGGCAAGACTGTAGAGTTTCCAGAAACCCAGGACTTACCCCAAATCCAGGCCTCCGCAAGAACCCAGGCCTTACCCGAGACGCAGGCCTCCCCAAGAACCAAGGCCTTGCTCAAGATCCAGGCCTCCACAAGCTTCCAGCCCTTACCCAAGACCCTTACCTCTGCAAGAATCGAAACCTTTCCCAAGACTCTGAACTTCATAAGAATCCAGTCATTTCCCAAGATTCTGACTCCCAGAAGATCTTAGGTTCTACTCTACATGGACGTTTCTTTAAAAGCCCATATCTCACGCAACTCTCTGGTCTCTGCAAGAACACATCATTTCTCCAAACTTCTTACATTAATAGGAGCTCAGGCTTCATGCACGATTCTGGAGTCTATAGGAATCTTGAGCGAAACCAAGGGACTGTACTCTATAAAAGTCAAGCGCTCTCCCAAAAAACAGGCTTCCATAATAGCCCACACCCTTCTCAAGATTCTGGATGTGACAAGAGTACAGGTAATGCCCAAGATTCAGGAGTCTCTGGGAGTCCAGACTTTACCCAAGACTCTGGGCCACAGAAGAGTCCATACATTGCCCAAGACTCTGCAATCAACAAGAGCTCAGTCCTTTGCCAGGAATCTGGTCTCCATAAGAACCCAGGCCTTGTGCAAACCCCTCGCATCTATAAGGGCTCAAGACTTACCCAAGACTCAGGAGACTACAAGAATCCAGGTCTGACCCAAGATTCTGGCATCTGCAGAAGCCAAGGCCTTACTCAAGATTCTGACCTATATAAGAAGCCAGGAATTACCCAAGCCACTGAAGTCAAAAGGAGATGTGGCCTTACCCATGATGCTGGAATTCACAGAAGCTCAGAACATACCCATGACCCTAACTTCCACAAGGACACAGGAATTAATCGAGATCCTGGCCCCCATAAGGGTCCAGCCCTTACTCAAGACTCTGGCTTACCCAAGAGACCAGGCCTCCATAACAACTCAGGCCTTATCCCAAATCCTGGCCTCCACAAGAACCCAGGCCTTGCTCAAGATCCAGGCCTACACAAGCTTCGAGGCCTTACCCAAGACTCTTACCTCTGCAAGAATCCAAGACTCTGAACTTCAGAAGAACCCAGTCATTACCCAAGATTCTGGCTCCCAGAAGGTCTTAGGTCCTACTCTACATAGACGTTTGTTTAAAAGGCAGTATCACACCCACCCTCCGGTCTCCACAAGAACACATCATTTCTCCAAATTCCTTACATTCAGAGGAGCTCAGGCTATATGCAGGATTCTGGAGTCTATAGGAATCTAGAGCGAAACCAAGAGGCTGTACTCTATAAAAGTCAAGGCCTTTTCCAAAATAGCCCACACCCTTCTCAAGACTCTGGATGTGGCAAGACTGTAGAGTTTCCAGAAACCCAGGACTTACCCCAAATCCAGGCCTCCCCAAGAACCCAGGCCTTACCCGAGACGCAGGCCTCCCCAAGAACCAAGGCCTTGCTCAAGATCCAGGCCTCCACAAGCTTCCAGCCCTTACCCAAGACCCTTACCTCTGCAAGAATCGAAGCCTTTCCCAAGACTCTGAACTTCAGAAGAATCCAGTCATTACCCAAGATTCTGGCTCCCAGAAGATCTTAGGTTCTACTCTACATGGACGTTTCTTTAAAAGCCCATATCTCACGCAACTCTCTGGTCTCTGCAAGAACACATCATTTCTCCAAACTTCTTACATTAATAGGAGCTCAGGCTTCATGCACGATTCTGGAGTCTATAGGAATCTTGAGCGAAACCAAGGGACTGTACTCTATAAAAGTCAAGCGCTCTCCCAAAAAACAGGCTTCCATAATAGCCCACACCCTTCTCAAGATTCTGGATGTGACAAGAGTACAGGTAATGCCCAAGATTCAGGAGTCTCTGGGAGTCCAGACTTTACCAAAGACTCTGGGCCACAGAAGAGTCCATACATTGCCCAAGACTCTGGGCCACAGAAGAGTCCATACATTGCCCAAGACTCTGCAATCAACAAGAGCTCAGTCCTTTGCCAGGAATCTGGTGTCCATAAGAACCCAGGCCTTGTGCAAACCCCTCGCATCTATAAGGGCTCAAGACTTACCCAAGACTCAGGAGACTACAAGAATCCAGGTCTGACCCAAGATTCTGGCATCTGCAGAAGCCAAGGCCTTACTCAAGATTCTAACCTCCATAAGAATCCAGGCCTTACCCAAGCCACTGAAGTCAAAAGGAGATGTGGCCTTACACAAGATGCTGGAATTTACAGAAGCTCAGAACATACCCATGACCCTAACTTCCACAAGGACACAGGAATTAATCGAGATCCTGGCCCCCATAAGGGTCCAGCCCTTACTCAAGACTCTGGCTTACCCAAGAGACCAGGCCTCCATAACAACTCAGGCCTTATCCCAAACCCTGGACTCCACAAGAACCGTCTGGGAACTGACTCTGTCCAAGTTTTGGGCCCACATCAAACCCAATAGTCATTTATATCTGAGGCAGTTCCTCAAAAGTAGGATGCAAGGCAGCACATACAATGCATTTCTCTCCCACCCAGTCAGAACTCCTGCTCTCCCAAGGCTCAAGTGGCCTACAATGACCTGCTAACCTCCTCACAGCGCACACCAGCAAAGACTGGGTGTACCACCTCATGGATACAGTTCCACCAGCCTGACAAAACTATCGCCAGATGTCTACGCCTCCCAAAACCAGCTGGAAGCCCTACTGTCCTGGGTCAGGCAACCGGCTAGGGCATGTGGTCTTTGTCGCCTGTCAGAGACAGTTCAGAGCAGGCAGGGACAAGTGCGAAGCTCTGTCTCCCAGGCGCCTTCACCGAGAGACATCCAACAACTCACCGGAGACCGTCAAGCAGTGGGGATATCAGTGTGTGATGAGAAACTTAGAAAAAGAGGGGACAGATAAGCATGAGGAATAAAGAGACAAGAGAATTGTTCTGTGGGTCTTTGAAGACATCCACCCCAGCCCCATCCCACAGGGCCTGATGAGGACCTAAACTATCCCTGCTTTCACTCCATCGTCGTCTAGCTAAATCTGTTATCCCCAAGGCCCTATAGCTGCTACTGTCAATTACAGTAGCCACTAGCCAAAGGCCTATTAGAATGTAAATTAGTTAAAATTAAGGAAAATTAATTGTTAAAAATTAAGTTAAAAATTCTTTCTCAGGGAACAGAATTTCCCTGGCATCCAATTCTGTTCCCTGGTAGTCCAGTTGTTGGGACTTGGTGCTTTAACTGCTGTGCCTGGGGTTCAATCCCTGGTCGGGGAACTCAGACCCCGCATGCTGCATGGCTTGGCCAAAAAAAAAAAAAAAAAATTCTGTTCCTCTTGGAACTGACTCTGTCCAAGTTTTGGGCCCACATCAGACCCAAAAGTCATTTATATCTGAGACAGTTCCTGGAAAGGAGGATTCAAGGCAGTACATACCATGGACTTCTGTCTCACCCAGTCACAACTCCTGCTCTGCCAAGGCTCAGGGGGCCTACAGTGACCTGCTAACCTCCTTGTAGTGAACAGGCAGCCAAGACTGGATGTACCACCCCATTGATACAGTTCCTCCAGCCTACCAGAACTATCACCAGATGTCTACGCCTTCCGAAACCAGCTGGAAGCCCTACTGTCCTGGGTCAGGCACCCGGCTAGGGCGTGTGGTCTTTGACGCCCGGCAGAGACAGCAGGCAGGGACAAGTGCGAAGCTCTGTCTAGGGCGTGTGGTCTTTGACGCCCGCCAGAGACAGCAGGCAGGGACAAGTGTGAAGCTCTGTCTCCCAGGCGCCTTCACTGAGAGACATCCAACAACTCACCGGAGACCATCAAGTAGTGGGGCTATCAGTGTGTGATGAGAAACCTAGAAAAAGAGGGGACAGATATGCATGAGGAATAAAGGGACAAGAGAATTGTTCTGTGGTTGTTTGAGGACATCCACCCCAGCCCCATCCCACAGGGCCTGATGAGGACCTAAACTATCCCTGCTTTCCCTCCATTGCTGTCTAGCTAAATCCGTTATCCCCGAGGCCCTAGAGCTCCATTGTCAATTACAGTAGCCACTAGCCAAATGCCTATTAGAATGTAAATTATTTAAAATTAAGGAAAATTAATTCTGTTAAAAATTAAGTGAAAAAGTTAAATATTCTCTTTCTCAGGGAACAGAATTTCCCTGGCATCCAATTCTGTTGAGGAGTCATAAGCGTCATCTTATGAGATGAGATGATAACTACCATAATCCCCATTTTACAGGTAGGAAATTGTGTCCTAAAGCTAATAAATGAGTGACCTGGGTTCAAACCCGGGTAGTCTGGCTCTGGAATCTCTACTGTTAACCACTTTGTTGTATTACCACCAATGAGATGGGGAGAGGGACATGTTGCTGTAAAGAGGATGGAGTAAAGATGGGAGAAGAGTAGACGTTAGGGAATTAAATAATGGGGGAAAAATAAGGGCAATTAAAAGACTGGAGGAGAGGGAAAAATAATAAGAAGGAGAATGAAGATAAGGAATCATAGACAAACAAAAGATGGAAACAGAAAGGCAGTCAATGTGGATTGGGGACATAAGGAGGACCCAGGAAGACCTGAAGAAAGGCTGCCATGTCAGGCAGGATGCAGAGAACAAATGAGGAATGGCGATTCTTACATGATGGTGAAGGTGCCGTTGTAGGCGTTAGGCTCTGGCTCAGGCACTCTGTGGAGCTTCTGCTTTGGGCTGAGACCAACACACGACAGCGTCTCATTTGTGCAGGTACAGAGCTCACATATGCTGATGTTTGTGGTGGCATTCTGTTCTGGCTGTTTCTTCTCTGGGGTATATTCAGACCTGTGGATACTGAATACTGAGTCAAAGGAAAAAGAACTGTCTCAGATGGCTTTGGTTGCTGAGATATGTTAACTCCCAGGTCCACAGGTGGAACTGTGACTTGAGTCAGGTTTGGTTGTGCAAGTTTCACCTCAGGGTGTTTTGGAGGGGGAGCTGTAGTCTTCTTCCAGGCTGTAGAATGCTCAGACTCTTTAGTAGGTTCTGGAGTTGTGGTAAGCT
This sequence comes from Hyperoodon ampullatus, assembly GCF_949752795.1. Lineage (NCBI taxonomy): Eukaryota > Metazoa > Chordata > Mammalia > Artiodactyla > Ziphiidae > Hyperoodon > Hyperoodon ampullatus. The sequence continues at coordinate 50,356 of NW_027640835.1, read as the reverse complement.
CCAGGTCCAAAGGTTTAACTGTGATACTTGGTGATGTTGGATGCTCAGTATGATCCTGATCTGGTGCTGGAACTGTCACCTCGGGATACAATGGAGGTTGAGTTACAACTTCCTTAATGAGCTCTGGAGGCTGAGCTTGGGTCTGCTGCATAGTTGGAGAAGGTTCAACCTCCATACTGGATTCCAGAGTTCACGTAAGTTCCAGGTCCAAAGGTTGAACTGTGGTCTCACTCCAGGTTGGATGCTGAGCCTGAACTTGCTCTGGATTTGGAAATGTCACCTCAGGGTAAGTTGGCGGAACTGCAGTCTGCTGCAGGGCTGCGGAATGTTCAGCCTACGTTGTAGGTTCTGGAGCTGTGGGAAGCCCCTGGTCCAAAGGTTTAACTGTGACACTGGGCAAGTTTGAATGCTGAGCTTGATCCTGTCCTAGTGTTGGAACTGTCATCCCATAATCCACTGGAGTTTGTGCTACAACCTCCTTAGGTGGCTGTGTAGACTGAGATGGGGCCTCCTGCTGGGCTGGAGAAGGTTCTGTCTCTTTAAGGGGTTCCAGAGGTAGGTGTGGGAGCTCCTGTTGGACTGGAGAAGATTCCATATTCTCAGGGGGCTGTAGAAGCTGAGGAAAGGTCCCTTGAGGGACTGGAAATGGTTCCACCTTTGCAAGGAGCTCTGATGACTGAGCATGAAACTCCTGCTGTGTGGGAGAAGGTATCACTTCCTTAGGGGGCTCAGGAGATGTAGCTGAGCCCCCCTGGGGAACTGGAGACTGAGCTGGTGCCTCCTCCTGGACTAAAGAAAGCTCTACCCCTCCAGGGGGATCTGGAGTGTGCGTAGGGTCCTCCTGCTGCACTGGAGGATGTTCAACTCCACCTGGACCTAGAGGTGAGAATGTCACTTCATTATGCACTGAAGATTCAGCTGCACCATCCGTAGAGGCCCCTGGAGGCTGACTTGGGTGCTGATGCTGGACTGGAGAAGGTGCAACCCACTCAGTGGGCTTTGGATGCTGAGCTGAGCTCTCCTGCTGGCTTGGAGAAGGTTCAGTTTCCTCAGGAAGCCCTTGAGGTTGAGTTGGGGCTCCCTGCTGGACCGGAGAAGGTTCAACATTTTCACAGGGGGTTGCATGCTGATCTGAAACCTCTTGCTGAACTGACAAAGGTACCAACCGCTCAGGGGACATTGTAGACTGAGCCGAGGTTTCTTGTTGGGGTGGAGAAGTTTCAACCCCATTAGTGAACGCTGGAGTTACGATAAGTGCAAAATCCACAGGTTTAACAGTGACATTGGGCCGCTGCAGAAGCTGAGCTCAATCCTGACCTAGAGGAGAAGCTGTTGTCACATGAAGCTCTGGAGGGAAAACTACAGTCACATTAGAGAGCTCTGGAGACTGAGTTGGAGCAGATTCAACCTCACCAGGACACTCTGGATGCTGAGCTGTGTCTTCCTGCTGAGGTGGAGAAGGTACAAGCTCAGGAGCCTGTGGATGCTGATCTGGAGCCTCCTGCTGGCTTGTGGCAGGAATAACTTCTTCTCCAGGATGCTCTGGATACTGAGCTGGGGTCTCCTCTTGTACTGAAGGTTTATTATGTATACCGGCTTCTGGAGATTGGGCTGGAGCCTCCTGTTGAACTGGCAAAAGTTCAAACTCCTCAGGTGGCTGTGAAGGCAGCGTGGGGGCCTCATGCTGGGTTGTAGAAAATTCTGCATTAGTAAGGGGCACTGAGGGCTGAGCTGAAGGCTTGTGCTGATTTGGAGAAGGTCCCACCTCTAGAGTGGGTTCTTTTGTGATGGTAAGCTCCACATCTGCAGGTTTGACAGCGACACTGGATAACTTTGAATGCTGAGCATGAGGGTGACTTGGAGGTGAAACTGTCATTTCATGATGCTCTGGAGGTTGAGCTGGCTGTTCCTGTTGAGTTGGAGAAGGTTCCACCTCCCCTGAAGAAGGCTCTGGAGGCTGAGCTGGTTGCTCCTGCAGGGTTGCAGAAGGTCCTATCTCCGGAGGAGACAGAGCTGGGATCTCCTGCTGGGTTGGAGAAGATTCTGCCTCATTAGGAGGCTCTAGAGACTGAGCTGAGGCTTCCTCGTGGGTTGCAGAAGTTTCAGCTTCTCCAAAAGACTCTGAAAGCTGAGCTGGGGTCTCCTGCTGGGTTGCTGCTTTCACCTTCTCAGGAGGCTCTGTAGGCTCAGAAGGCTGAGTCGGTTGTTCCTGTTCACTTGGAGAAGGCTCAGCTTCCACAAGAGGCTCTGGAGGCTGACCTGTGGGCTCCTGCTGGGTTGGAGAAGGTTCAACTTCCCCAGGAGGCTCAGAAGGCTGAGCTGGCTGCTACTGCTCCCTTGAAGGCTCATCCTCTCTAGGAGGCTCTGGAGGCCTAGCTGTGGTCTCTTGTTGGGTTGGAGAAGATCCTGTCTCCTCAGGATGCTCAAGAGGTGGAGCCAGGGCCTCCTGCTGAGCTGTAGGAAACTCAGCTTCCGTAGTGGCCTCTGGATTGATGGTAAATTCCACATCCAGAGGTTGAAGTGGAACACTGGGCAAGTTTCAATGAGGGTGACGCTGAACGCCAGGTAGAGATGCTACCTCATCAGTCACTGGAATTTGAAGTACATACTCAGTAGAGAAAGCTAGAGCCTCACTTGGGGCCTCTTGATGGAGTAGAGAAGGATCAATCTCCTCAGGGTGCTCTGGAGGCTGAGATGGGGCCTCCTGCTGGACTGGAGAAGGTTCAAACTCCTCGGGGCTGTCAGGATCCTGAGTTGGGGCCTGTTGAAGGAGTAGAGAAGGTTCATTCTCCTCAGGGTGCTCTGGAGGCTGAGATGGGGTCTCCTCCTGGACTGGAGAAGGTTCAACCTCTTTAGTGACCTGTGCAGTTATGGTAAGTGCCAGATACAGAGATTTAACAGTGCCATTGTACAAGTTTGACTGCTGAGTTTCATTTACCACTTGATGAGCTTCTAGTCGAACTACAACCTCCTTAAGTGTCTCCAAAGGCTGGGTGAGGGCCTCCTGAGGACTTGTAGTTTCTAGTTCCTCAGGGGCCTCTGAAGGCTGAGATGGAGCCTCCTGCGGAAGTGGAGGTGGTTCTACCACTTCAGTGGGCTCTGGATGCTGAGCCTGGGCCTCTGCCTGGGGTGAAAAAGATTCAACGTCCTCAGGGGTCTGTGGATGCTGAGCAGGGCCCTCCTGCTGGGTAAAGATTCAGCCTCCTCAGTGAGCTCTGGATGACGAGTTTGGGCCTCCTGCTGGGATGCAGAAATATCGCATCCTCATCAGAAGACTCCCTGTCGTGTAGCTTTTGTGCCATGTTTTCCTTGCGTGTGGCGCTGAGAGGCCTATACATATCCCTAAGCCAAAGTGGCCGCCTTCTCCCGAAAAAGCCCTCCTAGAACACAGAAAGGGAAGTATTAATTCTGCATCTCCCCTGCTTTCTCTGGCCACAGTACTTTATCCTCCTCACATCTACCTGACTCTCACTTTCCCCTGAGCTTCTCTTACGCAGCAGAAATCAAAAAAAGCCCCTTGGAGGAAAACACACACAGTTAGTGTTACATGTCACTTTTCATCTCTCTCACAATGTGTTATCTCTGCTTTCATTAGGACTAAATGGGTACCTCAGCCCATAATCACAATGAGCAAAATCACCACAGACCCGGGATCATGAAAATCATTGCATGCATGCTGGCCTTCCAGAAGTTCTCTGTGTCTGTCCAAAATGGACTCCAAGTGTCTCTGGAGAGACATTTGTACGTGGCTTAGCATGGAACATAGGCAGGATTTTCAGCCCCGTTCACCTTTCTTTGCCCTTGGCCAACTGCCCTCGTGCAGTGAAAACACTGCACAACGGCACTGGGCAGAAACTTGTTACTCCCTTAGACGCGCTTCACACCAGTCGGCTTCGGACTTAGTTGCACATGCAGCATTTGCTGGGGGTGTGGGTGTGGGGAGAAGGTGATTTTATTTTCCTGGCTGCTCTATCCTATAAGTTGAATCACACCAAGTAAACACCTGAACCCAACGAGCAAAGTCATCTATAGCTCTCTGACTTTCACTCTGCAGGCTGTCACTCAGGTGTCAGTGAATTGTGGAAGCATTTTAAAGGCTGTGACCAGCAGGGAAGCACAAAATACTCTTTTCGAATACAAACAGAATAGAAAAAAATCACAGTGCACAATAAGTTTGTTTCAGAAACTACTTATGTCCGTATAGTATGTGTCTACTCAACTGTGACATAAAACGTAGCTCACAGCCCAAGCACAGTGTGTGATCAGTAGAGAAGTCCTCAGTGGAAAGGGACCATCTTCTTCTTGATAATCACTAGCAGTATGACCAAGGGGCAAGATATTTTCCCTTTCTCTTTTCTCCAGTGCCTTATTACAAAAGGAAGAGACAAACTACTGTCTAAAGTTTCTCCCGGTTAAAATTCTATGAGGTTTGGATAAAGGGAATAGAGAGTAGGGGCCTGAAAAACAGTAGGATGAGAAGGGAAGTTTTCTTGCCACTTTCCAGAAGGGACTCATATGTTCTCCCTTTCGTCAGCTTTGAGTGAGGCCAGCCCCTAAATCCCCAACCATGTGGCCCTCCCTACCCCAGAGCCTCCTAGAAGGCCTCTGGCCTGGCCTGATGCCTGGGAGCCAGGCATCAGCCCAGCAGGAACAGGTACAACCAAAACCTCTCCCCGTCCACCCTCTTTCCTTAAAGGACTGGTGCAAGCAGATGAATGTGTGCCAGTCCTGTTCTAACTCAGCTTGGGCTCGGGAGCTACTTCTGCTGATAAATAAACTAGGGTAAACTATTAGGGTAATTAAGCGTTCTTCCTGCCTTTGGTGAGGAAATTGAAATAGATGAGTTCTAAGTTCTCCTCTAGTTGTAAAATTCTGCTTTCAAAGACCAATATTTACCTTCTGCTTCTTTTTCTATCTTCCTCTTTTGCAATTCTATGAGAAGAAATCTGTCTTGAAAGAAAACAGGATCATGATTATCCATTACAACTATTTCCAAATCCTTATTCATTCCTTTTTACTTTAAATCTTATCTATCCAGTAAGATGATAACTCTTTCAAGGAAAGGAATTCTACCCTGTTTAATAATCCTTTGACTCTTCCACAGTACCTAACTTAGGGTCTTGCATGCAGCTGGCGATATATTTTATTGACTGTTTTAGATAACGTTCAACAGATAATTCCTAATAAAAACTCTTAGAAGTAGGAAAAGAAAATAAAAGTATCTGGCAGAAACCTAAGCATTGTTTTAAAGTCAAGAACAACAGTAGGATGCCCAATCATTACTGCTACTATTGAGCATTGTGGAGGAGGTCTTAATCAGTACGATAAGAAAAACAGAAGTATTGGAAAGAAGAGACAAACATATTTGCATATGAAACAAGGAACCTAAAAAGACCAAAAGAATCAACTGAAATTTTATTGGAAGTAACATGAGTAAGATGGCTCCATACAAAATCAAGAGATCAACATATTAGCCTCAATAGCTTTCCAATATAACACAACTAACTAACTAAAAAACAGAAGAAACACCCAATTTACTATATCAATAAAAATGCATGACGTACCTAGGAATAAATTTAACCACAAATTTGTAAGACCTATGTGATGAAAATATTACAGCTTTTTTGAGGGACATTAAGAAGTACTTACATGGCATGAGATACTATCCTCCTAGAATGTTGTAAAGGGGTCAATTCCCTTCACATGAAACTAAAAATTCAATGCAGTCCATTTATAGCCAAAATAATTTTTAAATAAAACCTGGCCAGCTGACATTTGGTAGAGAATATATGTAAGAATAGTTATGAAATGTATGCAAAAGAAGGTCAAAGAGTAGGACCTTGCCCTACCAGATATAAAATATGTTATAGAGCAACTGGAATTAAGCAGTGTGATGTTAATACTGGTACAGGACAAGATAACTGGATCACAGAACAGCATCCTGATGAAGATAGCATATTAGACCAGGGAAGAAAAAATAAACCATTCAGTGAAAGATTTGAAAAGACTCAGATCTTCATGTAGGAGGAAAAAGTTAGATCCCTTACCTCAACCACACAAACAAACAAATACAACAAATTCTGGACAGATTATAAAAGTACTTGAAGAAAATATTAGAGATGATTTTTGCGTCATGAGGTGACAAAGGCCTGGCTAACAAAACCCACCCCACATGAGCCATGAGCAGACGACAGGCAGATAGGGTGGCAGACTGTCAACACACCTCCTACTCTTCACAGCCCTTGCCCCCTTTTCCCCTGGGCTGTTTGTCTTCTTCTTGTTGACTTATAAAACTCTTGGGGGTTCCCTGGTGTCCAGTGGTTAGTGCTTGGCTCTTTCACTGCTGTGGCCCGAGGTTCAATCCCTTGTCAAGGAACTAAGGTCCTTCAAGCTGCACAGCATGGCCAAACCCCACCACTTCGAAACAAACAAACAAAAACTCTTTATGGTAAAGAAATACTGGCTTTCATTGAATTTCAGTGTTTCGAATATTTCCAGTGTTTTTGTCTCTAAGGAGACAAGACAAAAGAGTGGAGTAGGGAGCACCAGCTTTGCAGTCGGGTGAAACTGCCTTCTGCTTTTGGTTTGGCCGCTGGGGCCTTACACTGATCTCCTTCATCTATGAAGGAAGGATAGTAATATCATCCTCACGGGACTGTGGGCTTTAAATCAGACAATATATTGAAAACTCTTCATCTTACGATTGGCATGAATCAGTGCTAAGCTGGTGTCACAGACAAGATGGTGGAATATAGCAAAGACTCTGCTTGTGGCATCAGGCTCTGAAGGCTCTTTCCCACCAGAAGATTATAGAAATATTGCTTTTATTTTCTTCTAATACCTTTATGTGGTCTTTTTTCACATTCATGGATATATGTTTGTTTAAGATGAAACATGGGGATCTGCTATTTACCCCCAAATAGTTAGGCAGCTATTCTATCACCATTTATTCATTTTCTTCCGCTGATTGCAATATTAAAACATGACATTTCAAAAGTCTTAAGAACACAGGGGTCTATTGCTGGACTCTATCCTACTTCAAATAAATATTCGGTTGAATTATTCCTCACTGTGGAATTGACATAACGCCTCATCTCTCTTCCGTTGAACACCATTATTGTCTACCATAGGAAGAGCACTGCATGGCCCCTGTCCTCCAAAACCTTATCGTATATGTGGGGAGAAGAAATAATGGTTAGGACTCCTCGCTTTCACTGCCGAGGGTACAGGTCCAATCCCTACTTGGGGAACTAAGATCACACAGGCCCAAACAAAACAAAACAAAACAAAGCAAATGCAAGAAGTTAAAAACAATAAAAAGGGGACTTTACAGAAATTCTAAAAATGCCAAAGGCCATATGCCCCCTGAGATGTAGAGGGTACAGTCTGGGCAATGGCCAATGACTAGCAAGCTAGTCCCCAGCCTCCTAGGCTCAGAAATCATACTCTTCCTCACCAAGAGAGAACTCACATCTTCCTGTTGTGGCAGTCTCACTTTAGCAATAGCACAGGATTGATCAAACATCAGAATGCCAAATTATTACTTGACAATGAGAAATACATCTGTTCTACACACAGGACATCTGTGTCTACACACTCAGAGAATTACCTTCTGTGGGGACAGGCCTCCGTGGCACACTAAAGCACAATCACAGAATCGAAGGCTACTTGGTGAGAACAGAATTAGAAAAGGAATCAGCTGAATCCAGACTTTAATGGGAAGGCCTGAGGTAACTGGATCCATCCATCTCCTCAACAGGCAGCCTGGCTAGTGGGCCTGACTCTTCAGTTATGCTGCCTAAGGTGCCATCTCTACTCTTGGGCAATGTGAGGATGGGCACTGCCCATGTTGGTCTCTCCTCACCTTTTCTATGCTTTCACGAGTGACCAACCCTCCTGCAGATAGACACATTTCTCTTTAGAAGTTAGTACATCATGTCAGGTTTTATTCAAGTGTGATAGGCCAGGAAGCCATTGGTCCTTACACATCCCTGCTCAGCTCCATGATGTGCTAACTTTGGTGGTTCTCTCTTGGGGGGCTGCCTTTCAAAAAACTGCTTACCACTTTTGTGAGTTCTGAGGGGAGGGGACTGCTTTGCTATGGCCCCTAAGAAATGGTGACAAACCTCACAGGACTAGGATCAGGAGGGCTGGAGTATTCAGGGAAGGCTTTACAGAGAAAGATATCTGAACTTGAGTTGGCTTTTCAGAGATTCATAGGAGTTCCACAGGCAAAGCAAAATAAAGGAATTTTCGATGGACAAAGGCACAGACAAAAGTAGGAATGGGTATGGTGTAACTAGCGTATAGTGAGGAGCTGCTTTGGCTGGAATGGAGGGCTGCCATTACAGGAGAAAAGATAACTAAAGTAATGTGGAGTGGTAGGGTAGAATCAAGACTGTCAGCCTATTAAAATCACTCTTTTCATGTTAGCAACTGCCTGCTGGGAAAAGGAATAAACCACTATGTAACTGAACAAAAGGTAAACAGGCTAGCTCCAGGATTAGGCTACTATAAATATTTTAGGGTAGCCTGCTGCAAGATTTTACTTGCAGTGTTTTAATGGAAACTATCTATACAATTCCTAATACACCGGAGAAGAAAGCTGCTAAGTAAACCTGAGGAATTGACGAGATCACACTTTTGTCTTTTAGGCATGTCCTTTTAGCCCTCCCAGGGTGACTGAGAGCTCCTTGACTATGGAGATCCTATATCTCTCATCACTTCAGCCAAGAAGGAAAGAAATCAACAGTAGAATGAGAGTGACTGGTGAGTACATCAAATCAGCATACTTTTTTGATTTGAAGAAAATGTACTATCATGTCAACTCTGGCCTTCTTATAAACTTAAAGTGTCAAAATAGTCCAATAGCTTGTTATCATGGATCCAATTCCATAGGGATCTCTTGGGAGTGAAGTTCCTTTTAAAAATCCTGTGGGGACTTCCCTGGTGGTGCAATGGTTAAGGATCCGCCTGCCAGCACAGGGCACACAGGTTCGATCCCTGGCCTGGGGAGGTCCCACATGCTGCGGAGCAACTAAGTCAGTGTGCCACAACTCCTGAGCCCGTGCAGCTACAGCCCGTACTCCACAACAAGAGACACCACCTCAGTAAGAAGCCCATGCACCGCAATGAAGACCCAACGCAGCCAAAAAAAAAAAAAAAAAAAAAAAAAAATCCTGGGAATATACTTTTGATTAAAAGAACAAAGTGTATGTCAGTCCTCATGGCTAAAGGGAAGAATCAAGTAGTAGCAGGTGGAAAGGTGGATTTGATTCTCAGTTTCTGGGTTCTGAATCTGAATTAATTCTTGTCCTTACCTCAATGAGACAGAGAATTGTAACACAAATCGTCACTACTACAGGTACAGATACTGCCAAGAGGAGTTTGTTGTTATAGTCATAACCTGGAACTTCTTTTGGGAGCTAAAAAATATATATAACAATTTTTAAAAACAAGGAGATAGAAGGGATGAAAACTTACGATTCTTAATCCTATTCTAAACGATAGCTAACTATTCTTAAACTACTATGAAACCCAATCCTTTCAGGAGAGTAGCTTCTATAAGAACAAGACAAATTTAATGTTATTAGTCTTATCATTAGCATTTTCTTCTACAATCTATCTACAATTTATTTATCTTGTGTTGTGTCCTTTTCGCGTCTACCCTAGGAATAGTGACACACTCTCTCAATGAGCAAAGTTGGAGATCACTGTCTTAGCCCGTTTCATGGCTGAAGATAAGATACTGACTAGGAGCCCATGGTATTCCTGCTTGGGCACGTTAATGGCATGTCCTAAACTGAGTAAAAGTCCAAGTCCCATGTGTCAGGGGTTATCCTCACCTCACTTGACTCCTGCTCTTTCTGCTCACTCTGGGCTTCTGTGCTCTCACTGATATGGTTGTCAGCTTTCCACTGGTGCATATCCCATTCCGCTTTGGACACATTTACTTCTTGCTGCTTGCTGAGAAGCTTCATCAGGAGGCCTGTTCTAGAGATGAGGTTGGCACAGGCCAGCTGCACGTGGGTGTCCGAGCAGTCTATTTTCAAAGTCTGGATAACATGAGAAATGAGCCTTTGCACGTCATTGTTGGGGATGAGGGACCAGAGCTGCTGGTTTAGCTGAGTTTCAACTTAATCACCCGGGGATGCGAGCCCTGGGAAAGTGAAGCCTGTGGGCTTAGAGGATAATTCAGTGGCCATGTTGTGGTGCTCCCATTGTGTTTTGTTGGTGTGTTGAACAGCTGGCATACTGTTGTCTGCAGCAACAGTAGAATGTGCAGTGGAGACGTTCCTATGGGTAGTGTTTCCAGGGCCGGTTCCTCCTGGCAGAGTAGCGTTTCCTGTAGAAATAATTGCTTCAGAAACGTTTTGTGCAGTATTGTTTTCTGAAGTAGTGTTTTCTGCAGAAGGGTCTGAAAGAGAAAATAATTCTGGAAAAGGATTTTCCTGAGAAGTCACTTCTCCTGAAGATGAAACAGCCTCTCGTGGAGGGGAATTTATGAGACTCCTCACGACAGAGAACGGAGGGCTTGCAAGCATCATTCTATCAAGTGAACTTTTCTTTCTGAACTTTCGACACCCTTTTTTTTTTTTTTTTTTTTTTTTGTGGTACACAGGCCTCTCACCGTTGTGGCCTCTCCTGTTGCGGAGCACAGGCTCCGGACACACAGGCTCAGAGGCCATGACTCACGGGCCCAGCCGCTCCACGCCATGTGGGATCTTCCCGGACCAGGACACGAACCCGTGTCTCCTGCATCGGCAGGCGGACTCCCAACCACTGTGCCACCAGGGAAGCCCCTCGACTCCTTTTAACTTTGGGTTTTCTGTGGACCTGATGAGACCTAATTTTATGGAAGATGTATTTTTTTTTCCAGAATGTGAGATCAATTCAAAGTCCTTAATATTTCTAACACTTGCCTTTGCATCTTCGAAAACATGAATAGTGTTGGATAAGTCTTTTGATTTGCTTTTAAACTCAGATGGGGATTTTGACGGGATGGAGGCACAAGGCTTGCCCTTGAAGTACGGTTTCAGGGAAGAGGAGCCTGCGGCCTTGTGTTCCTTTATGAATGAAGACTCTGCATTGGAGGACTTTCCCACCAGCTTCCTGGGCCTCTGCACCATGAGAAGCTGTTTCAGCTTTCTTGGGGATGGCCTCCTGAGCTTTCATTCTTTGGCAGTGTTCGCCACAGATGGCTGGGCATTCTGTTTCCTCCTGACGCTCTCATCTCCCACTGCTTTGAGGTGCATTTTCTGTATGCCCCTTGAGGACCTTGTTCACTCTCAGCAGCTTTTCCTCTGTACTCTCAATCTTTGCTAGGCTGTCTTTCTGTGGTTGGGTAGTTTCTAATTTCTTTTGAAAGATGTAGCGTGTAAACATGACACTTAAAATGTTGGAACGCGTACGCGTGGCAGGTTTTTCTTCCTTTTTAACCTCATCAATTTTTTCTTGAGTTTCTGCATCTAACAAATTTTCCACAAAATGGAGTTCCCTCAATTTGTTTTTATTAGTTGAATGGTTGGGTACAGATTCAACATAAGGGCTCCTTGTACTGTTTTTCAAAAGGCCCAGTGACATATCTCCATCTTGTGTATTTGAGAAAAGAAGTTGAATGAATGGTAATAATGTTGATTCCACATCTCCTAGATTTCCCTCTGAGATATAAGGCAGTATGTAATTTAGTGTACTGATAATATCACTTTTATTATTAAAGTCCAGCTGCTCATTCAGGAAGCCTGACAAGCTGACAGCACTGTTATGTGAGGACATCCTCTCTGACTCAATAGTCAGCTCGGTGCTGTTGTTCTTCTTCTGGGCTTGTAACACCTTCATCAACGATCCTCCTGCATTCTCTATAGATGTTTCTTCATCTGTCAAAAAAGAAGGGACTGTTTTTGATCATTGAAGACTGATGGGACAGCCTTTAGTCAGTCCACAGCCAACGAAATTAGGAATCAGTCAAAGTTTGAGTGCCACTTAGGAGAAAAAGAAACCCACACTTAAGCCTATGACTGGCAACAACAAAATGTGAAAAAGATCTCTCTTGAAAAAGGGGCTATCTACTCAGAAAATTCTGTAGCGTGAAATATAGGAACTATATTCAGGATTACTCCACTGGTTCCCAGGGGCCAGTACTCAAGAAAAGCCAAGGCTGGAAGACAAATATTCCCCTAATCAGCTGGACTCTCTGCAGATCTACTGTGACTCCTCACATTCATATACCCCATCCTGTCCTGCCTCAAAGGCACAGGAGTGTGAGGCTTCCTCTCTCCACCTCTTCAGTGTGACTGTGTTCTTGCTGCTATCACAGATCTCCACGACAACAACCGCCGCTAACAGGTCGTCATCTGGACATGTCCTTCTCCAACTACCCACTGAGTCCTTTGCTTAGTCCCTGCTTCTATATATCCCAGTCCCCATAACAGAAGGCTCTATACAGAAGAAAACACTATGTCCGCCCTGGCTCTTTGCTAAAATTTGGGCAGGGATCTCGGGTATAAGTTAAGAGATTTGCCAGATTGTATGCCCATGTGGAATGTTCAACAAATCAATGGAATAATACTTGAGGCCCTAAAATGTAGAAGGCAAAAAGCAACTTCTGTCACATGGCTACTTTGTTTTCAATTCATTTTACTTCTAATATTTCCAGCTCTACTTGGGGAACCATCCAAATCTTCTGACTGCGTGAAGGTAATGTGTACCATTGTGTAGCTGGGCTTGTCTCCCAAAAGGATTAAAAGTATTTTTGGTGAGGGTCAAAGGAGGAGGGAAGGGTCATGAGAAAGGAGGAGCAGAGGCTAGCAGAGAGCCCCAAACTGGGGACAGGAGATCGGGGCACTAGGTTCATAGCACTTAACACCTCTGATCTTGTTTTTCCTCACCTGTAAAAGGAGACGAAAAATGCCTTTTCTGCCCACTTCTGGGGGGGAAGGGAGTAATATAATTACTAAAAAAAATGTTTGGGGGAGTTCCCAGGTGGTCTAGTGGTTAGGACCCGGCACTTTCCCTGCTGTGGCCCGGGTTCAATACCTGGTGGGGAAACTAAGATCCCACCAGCTTTGTGGCCAAAGGGAAGAAAAAAAAAAACTGTGTTGAAAAATCAGCAATATTGTCTTTATATAAGTGGCAAAGTGTTATTATTTATGATGTGCTCTAGATCACTGAAAGAGACCTGTATTCAAGCTACCTGGGCATGAAAGCACATTTTGGAAGTCATCAAGTTAGTGCCCATAAATCTAATATATAGAAAAATAGTTGAAAGCCCCTGAGTGTTTTGTGGATAGAAAAACTTGCGATTCAGAGCAAGTTCAGAGCTGGACAGTCAAAGAAATAACTAGCTCTCCCATACATTAGAAGGGCTTGGTAGCAGCTTCTGGTTATGGGACCAGAAACTCTCAGGCTCCAGATAGGACATAAAACAGCATCACTTGTCCTCTTTATAAAATTGCAGAAACAAACAAAATAAACAAAAATATATTTACAACTGTCTTATAAGACAAAGGGTACTTGAGACCTAATGTATATAAAATCAGTTTACAATCTGTGATGTACTATGTGAATAAGTTCTCATTTGCAGAGAGCACAGCATAGGATATGTGGCCATTAATGTGAATTCCCTTCCCCCTTCCATTCCTTTCTCTTGTTCCTTTATATATGCAGATCAGTTACATTATGAAGCTAATAATGTAACTGAGCTATTCTTAGCTTCATAATGTAACCAAGAATCTGATTTTTAGCAAGGGGGTAATTCTTAGAAATTTAGGGAGCTGGAACTCTGAATGAATGTATTAAAATAATGTAATTACATCATTAGTTTTAAAATGTATCATCCCTGATTAAAAATAAAAATTTAAATTAAAAATGTATTATCCCGCAATTGAGACTCACCACAACGTGTGACGTCCCTCAGGCGTTCACTGTCACAACGCAGCTTGACTGTCTCACAGACAACCTCAATAGTATTTTTAAATTGGCAGAGGCAGCAGGCCATATGGCTGGGTAAGATCCTATAAATGGAAACAAAGGTAATTAAATTCGTGGTAAAAGAGTTACCTGAGTAGGTAGAAGAGGTAGGCCAAGGCCACCACAGACCAGTGCAAAAAGGAGTTCTTGGGGCATATGGACTATAGAACTGGATAGGGGCCGGTTGGCCAATTGCTGCCCTTGACTGTTGTAAATAAATATAGAGGAGGAGAGAGGTGCCCAACAGAAGAATTAGGATGGCAGTAGGTATGATATGCCTAGAAAAAAGGGAATAGGGATTAGAATTGGGTGACATTGATGTGTAGTTTAATTCAGAAGTATCTTCTTCCAACCCGAAAGCCTCACTTTGGGTTGAGAGTACACAGGAAGAAGGCAGACTTCTAAGAAGAGTATGAATAAGACCGCACATTCTGGAGTCATTTTCTCAGTTCCTATTTGTGAGGAGTAATATATTAGAAATTATTCTAGTAATAAAAAAGCATCAGGTGGCTAAACAATAACAGAGATCGCATTGACCAAATCTGGACAAAAGGAACATTCCAAAGAATAACATTATCATTATAATAAGGTATAACATAGTTAATTGAAAAAAAAGCACATGAATTCATAATGATACTCCGAATGAAAAGTGGGGGAGCTCTTCTTTATAAAATGATGTCAGCTAATAAATGCAAAAGGAAGGATAGAATTAGGAAAGTGTTATTTTGCAACTATCAATGTAATAATCGATTCAGACAAGGATTATCATTGATGCACAGTTGGGTGAAGAGTTGTTTGAAAGTAGGATCTTCACTGATCCCAAGGATCACCCCACATATTATTTATCAATTACCAAGGGGAAAAATAACTTTACAATGGAGAGATATGGAATAGACCACCTTAATCAAGTGATCAAACTTAGCACTGGGCCACCTGACGTGATGAAGTATGAAGAATACATCACCTATATAGTATTCTTCCCCAAAATGTTTGCTTTGAATCTAATGAGGAAACAGACAAATACAGATTGTGGGGCAATTTACAAGACAACTGGCTTAGACTCTTCAAAAAAGCCAATGTCATAAAAGACCAAAAAAATAGTAGGGAAAAATTATAGATTAACGGAAACACAGACATGACATGCAATGCCTAATCTTTAATTGGATCCTGTATCAAAACAAAACAGACTTAAAGAATGTTATTGGCTTCTGGCCAAGATGAAGTACAAGGGCCATCTTAACCTCCCACCTGAAACAAGGAAAAAATCAGATGGAACATATGAAACAACAGTTTTCCAGAAACTGAACCTCAGGCAATAAATTTCAGTGATTCCCGAGGAGATGGGAAATAAATGAAGTGATCCCTATAATTGCCCTTACTTCTCTGAGAGAGTATCCACGTCATGGTACAGGGAAGAGAAACCCAGACAGAGATTAGTGGGCTCCCTGACAGATGAAATGGAGATAAGAGTCTGGGAAAACCAAGGTGACTAGAGTTCACAAAGCAGAGTATCAGAGAGAAAAGAAGTGCACAGACAAAGAACTCTGGAGATATGCAGAGGGATCTCTTGAGAATTCAACAAAGTATGGGTCAGTACATTTGTGTGAGGAATAACTTGATGCCAGGAAAAGAACCACATGAAAGGATTAATAAGAAGAACAACTGGATATCACACAGGGTTGTAGGAATAGTACCTGTTCCTACAAGTCAGACTGGAAAACCTCATGATACTCAGAAAGGACTTGTCTCAGTAGTTGCAAATAATGAGCTCCAGACTAAAGGCTACTTGGACTCCTACCCAACGAACCTTAAAAGCTAGACCTAAAAGAATAAAATTGTTTTGAGTAACCTAATTTCACCCAAAACAAAGCCCAGGCATTTTACAGGAATATAAATATACATAGCACACAATAAACTAAAACTCACAATATCTGGGATCATATGAAAAATTGCCAAGCATGCAAAGAAGTAGGAAAATATGACCCATACTGAGGAGAAAAGGCAATCAATCGACAATACCCCATAATCTATACAGATGTTAGAATTGGCAGAAAAGAACTTTTAAAAAGTTATTATACATGAAGAAAAGTTATTCTAACTGTATTTCCTATGTTAAAAAACCCAGACTAAACACTGAAAATGTTAAGTACAGGCATGGAAAATGTAAAACAGACCTAAATTGAGCTTCTAGAGATTAAAAACAATGTCTAAATGAAAAAGATATTGCAGGAGGTTAAAGGCTAATTAGACACGGCAGAAGGTCAGTGAACATTAAGGCATAGCAACAGAAACTATCCAAAATGAAACAAAAGGAGTAACAAAACAACAACAAAATGAATAGAGCCTCAGTGACTTGTGCAACAACTTCAAGTGGCCTAATACATGTGTACTTAGAGTCCATGAAGGAGAGGAGAAATATAAAAATTTGAAGAAATAATAGCCAAAATTTTTCCAAATTGGTAAACACTATAAACCCACAAAGTCAAGAAGATCAATGAACTTTAAGCAGAAGAAACATGGACAAAACTACACCAAGGCACAAAAAATAATCGAATTGCTCAAAACCAGCAATAAAGAGAAGAATTTAAAAGGAGCCAGAGGAAAAAATTATACACTACGTACAGAGGAACAAAGATAACAATGACAGCAGAATTCTTGC
Source organism: Hyperoodon ampullatus (assembly GCF_949752795.1). NCBI lineage: Eukaryota > Metazoa > Chordata > Mammalia > Artiodactyla > Ziphiidae > Hyperoodon > Hyperoodon ampullatus. The sequence continues at coordinate 33,729 of NW_027640835.1, read as the reverse complement.
TTGAACCATCGTAAACGAGAACTCAGTGGAATAACATCTTTAAAGTAGGGAATTGAATTCTATCAAGCTAGAATTTTATACCCAGATCTGTCAAAACAAAAGCAAAATCAAGACTATCTCAGACATACAGAAGCTGCAAGAATTCATTACTAGTAGACTTTCACAATAAGAAATGTTAAAAGAAGTATTTTTAAGCAGAAGGAAAATGACACCAGATTGGAATATGGATCTACATAAAAGATTAAGAATACTGGATACATACAACAATGAAGACCCAATTCAACCAAAAATAAATAAGCAAATTAAGACAAGAAGGGAAATATCATATAATCATTGCAATAGATGCAGGAAAAGAATGAAAACATCTAACACACATTCCTGATTAAAGAAAAAAACAGCCCTCAGTAGACTAGGAATGGAAGGAGACTTCCTCAACTTGATAAATGACTTCTACAAAAAACCTAACATCATACTAAATGGTGAAGGACAAAGTACTTTCTCACCAGGATCAGGAACAAGGCAAGGATATCTGCTCTCATTGCTTCTATTTGACATTGCACTGAAGGTTCTAGCCAGTGCAATAGGGCAAAAAAAAGAAAAGACATATTCAGAATGGAAAGGAAGAAGTAAAACTATCTTTATTTGCAGATAACATGATTATGTAGAAAACCTGATAGAAGCTACGAAAATGCTACTGGAACTAATAAATGAGTTTATCAAGTTTGCAGGGTACAAGATCAACATACAAAAAGATGAATTTGTCTCAACAAACAATCAGAGATCAAAGTTTTAAAATGCTACTTATAAAAGAATCAAACATATAAAATGCTTAGCATAAATCTGACGAAAGACTTGCACACTGAAAACTGTAAAATATTGCCGGGGGAAATTAAGAAAGACCTAAATAAATGGAGAGATATAAAGTATTCATGGATCAGAAGATTCAATATTGTTGAGACATCAATTCTCCCCAAATCGATTTATACATCAAAACCCCAGTAGGCTTTTCTATAGACATTGACAAGCTAATTCTAAAATTCATATGGAAATAAAATTTAGAATAACTAAAACAACTTTGAGAAAGAACAATGTTGAAGAACTAACAGTAACTGATTTCAAAGATTATGAAGCTACATCTTCAAGACATTGTGATAGTAGTGTAAAGATAGACAAAAAGACCAAAGGAACAGAATACAAAGTTCTCAAGTAGAGAGATGTGGAGAAACGACTTTCAGGTTCAAAGGCATTTCAGTGGAGAAATGATACTCTTTTCAACAAATGATGCTGGAACAACTGAATATCCAGGGGCAAAAAAAAAAAAAAAAGAACTTCCATCTAAACCATATACAGAAATGAACTCAAATTGGTTCAAAGATCTAAATGTAAAACATAAAACTATAAAACGTCTAGAACAAAACAGGTGAAAAATTTTATGACCTTGAGTTCGGCAAGATTTCTTAGATACAACACAAAAAGCATAATGCATAAAAGAAAAAATACATAAATTAGACACCATCAAAATTAAGAATTTCTGCCCTGCAAAAGACACTCCTGAGAGAATGAAAATGTGAGTCACAGAATGGGAGAGAATACTTAGCAATTTACATATTGGATAAAGGACTAATTTCAAGAATATATAAAGAACTCTCAAAACTCCAGAAAAATATAGATAAAAGATTCAAAGATATACAGATGGAAAATAAGCATATGAAAAGATGTTTGACACGATTAATCATTAGGGATGCTACAGTGAGATACAACTACACACCTATTAAACTATCTAAAATTAAAAATACTGAGCATAGCAAATGTTGGCCACAGCGTGAAGAAAATGCAGCTCTCATACACTGCTGGTAGAGATGTAAAATGATCAAACCACTATGGCAACTAGGTATTTTTTAAAAACTTAAACATAACCTTACGAATGATGCAGCCATTCTACAGGCAGGCATTTACCCAGGAGAAATGGAAGTATACATCCATACAAGACTTGTACACAAATATTCATAGCAACTTTATCTGTAATAGACAAAGACTGAAACAACTCAAATGTCCATCAATGGTCAATAGATAAATGGTGGTATATCCATATAAAGGAATACTATTCAGCAATAAACAGAAATGAATTACTGATATATACAGCAATATGGATGAAGATTAAAATAATCATGCTGGGATAGAAGCCAGTTGGAAAAAAGTATACACTGTATGATTCCATTTACATAAAATTCTAGAAAATGCATACAGAAAGCAGATCAATGGTTGCATGGTGATTGGGAAGTGCAAGGAACGATGGGAAGGAAGAATTACAAAGAGATATTAAGAAACTTTCTGAGGTGATGGACATTTTGATTTTCGTGATGTCTTCATGGTGTGTATGTATGTGTGTGTGTGAACACAGATTATTGCATGTCAATTGTACCTCAAAAAGCTGTTAAGAGAAATGATATTATATAAGAGAGACAATTGGGGAAATTTGAATAGCAACACTTTATTAGGTAATATTATTGTGTAGGAATTTAATTTCTTCAATACTGTGTATTAACAGTGTCAGTAACAGTCGTTACACAGGGAAATAATTTTTAATATACAGACAGGAGGGCATCTAGCTGACAAGAGAGGGATCGCAATTGTGGCAGATGCTGTGGGACGCTGAGGAAGATGAGGCTAGAGCAGTGACCAATGCGTGACGGCACGGTGAAGACAGTCATTTGTCAGGTGACCTGACAAAGACGGTTGGAACAGACTGCTAAATGCAGGGCCGTGTCCACATACTAATCTCATGCAATCCCCTCAACTAGCGTTGGCGTAACAGAAGGTTTCTATTAGCTTGCCATATTGGAGGGGGAATGGCACAATTTAAGGTGCAGTAAGATGTGTAATAAACTGTCACAATAGGGTCCTACAGAAATAGATTTTTAAACCGCAAAAAAATAAAGCTTGACCCTTCCCTCACAACATATATGAAAATTAACTCAAAATGAATCATAGACCTAAATGTAGCTATACAATGTCTGGAAGAAAACGTAGGAGAAAATTTTTGTGATTTCGGGTTAGACAGTGGGGTCTCAGAGAAAGATTTCTTAGATTAGACACAAAAAAGCAGAAAGCATCTAAGAAAAATTGCTAAGGGACTTCCCTGGTGGTTAAGACTGCGAGTTCCCAATGCTGGGGGCCCGGGTTCGATTCCTGGTCAGGGAACTAGGTCCCACATGCATGCCTCAACTATGAGTTCGCATGCCAGATCTAAGAAGCCCATGAGCCGCAACTAAGGGACCCATCTCCCGCAACTAAGACCCAGCACAACCAAATAAATTAATTAAATAAATATGAAAAATTAAGAAAAATTACTAAATTAGAGTTCATCAAAAAAAAATTAACACTTCTAGTTTTCAGAGACCCTTTAATATAATGAAGATAAGTCACAATCTGGGAGAAGATATTTGCTAAACACATATCTGAGAGCAAGGACTTTTCCGATTGCTTTTTATATAAAGCACTCTTAAATCTCAATATAAATATCCAATTAAAAAATGGATTTGAACAGACACTTCATTTAAAAAGATATTTGCACATGAATAGACACTCAACATCATCAGCTATTACAGAAATGCAAACTGTGGCAAAAACCACGAGATTCAACTACACACCTACTAGAAAGGCTAAGATTTTTTTAAAAAACAAATATAAGGATCAGGTGAAGATGTAGAGCGTCTGCAACTCTCATAGACTGCTTGTGGGAAAGCAACATGGCACAGGCACTTTAGAAAACAGTTTACCAGTTTCTTAAAAAGTTCAATAGGCACTTAGCATATGATGAAGCAATCCCACCCTGAGGTATTTTACCCCAAAGAAATGAAAACATATGCTCACACAAGACATATGTTCACACACACATGTGAGTGTTTTCAGAGGCTTTGTTCATAATAGCCAAAAAACTAGAAGAAACTCAAATGTTCATCAAACGATGAATGTGTAAACAAACTGTGTATCCACACAACTAGAATACTGCTCAGCGCTCAAAAGGAATGAGCTACTGACAGGTGCAACAAAACAGATGAATCTCCAAAGAGACTGGCTAAGTGAAAGAAGCCAAAAACAAAAAGCTACGTACCACATGATTTCATTTATCAAATATTCTGGAAAAGGCAACATTATATGGACAAAAATCAGGTTGGTGGTTGCCAGGGGCTGGTAGTGACAGGACGATGGATTGACTACAGAGGGACATGAGGGGTCTTTTGGGAGTGCAGAAGTTTTCTTTACCTCAAATGTGGTGGTGGCTACAGAACTATACGTTTGTCAAAACACATCACACTGTATATTTAAAAAGAGTGAATTTTGTTAAATGAAAATTATACATAAATAAACCTGAATTAAGAAGATAATCAAACAAACCTAAAAATACAATGGAGTGGAAATCAATGTAAGAAAAATCAACTTACAGTGTTTCCAATTCAAGGGTCATCATGAGGATGCTTTCAATTGCTGTAAGTGACACTTGTGCTGTTCCCATGTCTCTGAAGGAGAAGCCCAAACATGCATGATATAAAACCCAAAGACAAAATTTCTAAACTGAAAAAGATACTTAACATGTGATTACTTCCACTTTGGCTTCTTACTTGCCATAGATGATAATTCCAAAGAGCTCTTTTTGAAGAAATTTAAATTTGCATCATCAAATTAATGACCTTGGTGCTGAACAGTACAATCATTTTCTATTATCCTCACTTCTCATTTTCAATTGCATCTACCTCTTTTGATCACTCTTTTTTAAAAAAATAATGTACCCCTTATTCCTTTTTGCTTTCTTGGATAAATACTATTCCTATATGCATCTTCATGTTCCATATCTATATGTGTTCTTCAACACTGTTCTCATCCTCTGCTGGCTCTCTTACCCATATATATTCTTTCTTAATCCTTTTCTTTGCCAATAACTCCTACTTTCAATAACCCAGTTAAAATCTAAATTATGACTGTTTAGCCAAAGTACTCAATTTTTGACGAAAGTAAAAAGGAACAGAAATTATCTCATGAGCCATGAAACTGTTACAATACTTACAAATATTTTAATGCTGGCACTTTAAAAAGACAAGAATCTTCAACTGTTGTCAAAGGATTACGATTGAGAATTCTGAAAAATGGAATGGAATTAAAATTATCTGTATTTTCAATTACTTCCATGAAAGTTTATATTCATTTTTTTTGGTATGGAACTTGAAGGTTAAAAAAATCATTTTCTGTCTTTACCTACAAATCACCCTTAGAATCCGTCAAACACTCTTTCACTGGGAACTACCCAGGTCTCTAGATGATAAAGTGGAGAAGAGAAACAAACAAACAAACAATAAAATAGAAAAAAGTGGCTAGCAAAGAAAAAATATGCCAACTACTTTTCACGTTAAAAACCCTCGAAGTGACTATGCTGGTAGGAAGCCCTTGCTCTGTAAAAAAAGTACTATTTCTAGTGTCCTCCATAATTCAAGGTGTTTTTCTTTCATCTCTACAAATTTTGAAAAATTTCATGATTTAAACTACCCAGCTAAAGACAGAAATAAGGCTAATTCCTTGGTTCTGGAGCCAAAGAAGAGATAAATCCAAGAGGAACTGGTGAAAGCCATACTCCCATCACAGAGTCCCATGTGTACTCTTGTGCCATAGCCTTTGTTACTGTGTATGTAATCAACTGTTTACTTGTCACTCTCCTAGATTGTCAGCAACTTGAGAGCAGGGACCACACTTTATTGTCATTATTATTCCTGTGCCTGACATAGTGCCTAATATTTACTAGGCATTTTATAAATGTTTGCTGAATAAATAAATAACATTTTGTTTATATATCAGTAAATAAACAAATTAATTTGGGGGAACAAAATTTTATTCCAAAATGTTGGAATAGATTTTCTTCATAGTTCTTTCTTTCTTTCTCTTTTTTTCCCCTTAGTTCTTTAAAACAAATAAGAGGGAAAAAAACAGAAAAGAAACAGGAAGGAAGAAAAGAATATCTGACTTTAGGTTAACTCTACTCAAGAATTATTAGTGTACTTTCGCAGAATATTATAAAGATAATTATCAAAACTAATATCTTTTGGGTTGCCATGCCTATGTGATCAGCATTTAACATTTCATCCTCACAGTAACCTTATGTGATATATATATATTACACAATTGAACAAATGAGGAAACTGAGGCACAGAGAAGTTACATAACTTGTCTTAAGTCATCAAGCTCGTAAGAAGCAGAGCTGGAATTTGAACTCAGTTCTGACTCTAAAGCCTGTGTTTAACCTGAATGAAAAAAAAGGTTTTTTTTTTTTTTAAAAAAACATCTGTTACTTTAACCTTAATTTTGACAGCACTAAATACAGAAATACCTTTTCAAACTTCATCTACCCATCTGGGAAAGCCTCTATGAGAATTATATTTTCTCTTTTTATTTATTTATTTATTTCTCTTTTTATTTATTTTTTCCTTAATCATCTCTCGTGATAAATATTTAATCAGCCTATAGTCATTGAGACTTTATAGATTTTTTTTAAAAATTGCAGGAAAATCAGTAAAAATGATGGAGGAAGGACATCTGAAAATTCATCCCTGCATAGAAGCAACAATAACAACAACAACAAAACTGGCAAAAGTGGTCAGAATCAACTTCTTCTGAACTCTGGAAATTTAACCAACATGCTGGCAGTAAATCGGGGAGCAATTTATTCAAGGAAAACAAATTAATTTCTGTAAGAACAATGAGATCTGTGTTGCTTTAAGTTGCCCTTGACCTTTGGTCTCCATGCCAGTGGTAGCCTTGAAAAACAGCCCGCATCCCTGGTACCAGAACGAGCAGCATGGACTGGGAGGTCCTTCAAAGCCTCATTCCCAAAGAACTGTCATTGTTTTACATGTCTGGGGGTCCCCTGGAAGACCTCACTTGAAAGGCTTGCCTTTGACCTGACTGAGGGCTGTCGAGTGAGAAAAGCCTCTGCTCAGGTGGCATTTCTGGAAAACATTTTCAAGCCAATATTTTAACATGGCGGTGGCATGAGGCAAGGGATAACAGTTTGGGGCAAAAAACAACCCAACCGCAAAGCTTTAAAACAAAAGCTGAGGAATGAGATGTCCACAGAGACTTTGAAATATTCCAATGTATTCCTGGGAAACTGGAAGACCACAAGACATATTCCTGGGCATCTAGGAAAATAACTGTTAACATTAATAAATGAGTTCAGCAAGGTTGTAGGATATAAGATCAATAGTATTTCTACACACCAGCAATGAGTAATCGAAAAATGAAATTAAGAAAACAATTCCATGTGTAACAGCATCAAAAGAAATATAATACTTAGGGAAAAATTTTACCAAGTAAGTGCAAGATTCACACTGAAAAGTACAAAACTGTTGAAAGAAATTGAAGAAGATCTAAATAAATATAAAGACATGCTGGAATCATGGACTGGAAGATAATCTTATTAAAATTTCACTACTTCCCAAATCGACCTATGGTTCCATTGCAATTCCTATCAAAATCCCCGCTCACTTCTTTCCAGAAATTGCCAAGCTGTTTCTAAAATTCCTATGGCAATTCAAGGAAACAGAATAACCAGAACAATGTTGGTAAAGAACAAAGTGGGAGGACTCACACATCCTGGTTTCCAAACTCAGTTCAAAGCTACTGCAATCACAGTGTGGTACTGGAATAAGAACAGACATGTAAATCAATGGAACAGAATTGACAATATAGAAATAAACCCTCATATTTATGGTCTATTGATTTGCAACAAGGGTGCCAAAACAATTCAATGTGGATGGATCAGTCTTTTCAAATGATGCTGGGACAACTGTACATCCACACACAAAATAATGAAGCTGGATTCCTACACTTCACACCGTATATGAAAATTAACTCCAAATGGATCAAATATCCAAATGTAAGAGGTAAGCCTATAAAACTCTTAGAAGAAAACACAGGAGTAAATCTTTATGACCTTGCTTTAGACAACAGTTTCTTAGGTATGATACCAGAAGCACAAACAACCAAAGGAAAAATAGATGAATTGGATTTTATAAAAACTAAAAAGTTTGTGCTTCAAAGGACACTATCAAGAAAATGAATAAACATATAGAATGGGAGAAAATACTACAGGTGGGAAGAATAAGATGCAGTTGGGAGAAGAGAAGTATAGTAGTTGCTAAGTGTGACAATCTCAAAATTTTGAACTATTACAAATAAAACAGCCACCCTGAATCACCCCAAAGGGCAGCCCCGAGTTACTTTTGCTTTTAGTGTTTATGCCTTTCTAAATCTGAGAAGCCGCCAGGATTCTAGTACATAGCAAAAAGTGATGACAACACCCTGAAGTGTGTAAGCTTTTGTGTGTACATAGCTATGTAAAGGAAACCAATGCTAGCTGACTGGGGGAGCATTAGGGCGGCTCTGCGACCGCAGCTCAATTTGCCTTCATAGTGTGGCCACACCTCCCGCACTGATAGTCTCAACAATGGGGTAAATAATCCAATAGGGATAAGGCTTTGATTTTCCTCTTATTCTCTCTTCGTGCTTATGTTCCTGGTACAATATTGATGTACCAAGGACAAGCCAGCATGCGAATGTGCTCTGTCTGGTTAAGTTATATAGCCTTTCTACATTGTAGAGTCCTTCAGTTTCTAAAATCATGGAGCTTGTATTGTTAGATCCAATGAAGTGACTAAAAGAATTTTTAAAAATTAGCCATCAGTCTGGACGTGCATAGGTGAATGAAGGAGAAACACTTTACAGTCAGAAAAAAAAAAGCATACTTAACGTTTAGGATTATCAACCACTGCCGGTTTTCCATAGTATATTTCATTCCGGATTTTATCTGAAAGAGATATGATTACTACCACCATTCAAAAAGTGGTAATTTATTAATTAATAAGCTCTTGGCTCATCTTTGAGGTAGATTTCGGATTTAAAATAGACTACCACACTGCTAACTACTTCACCTGATATTTCTCAATAACATAGAGGCTTCATTCAAGAAACCTACTGACTTATAATTACCTGACACCCGATGATGAATCAAGGTTTTGTGGGGCCTGAACCTCATCTACTTTGGGAAATCCTATCTAATAAAAACATGCAAAGTTATAAATAGAAAAATCGCTAGGACCCCTCTCAAGACCTTGGAAGGGACCTATGCAAGTGAGGAGCCCTGAAGCCTAAGGTTCATTGAATTCATGATAAATCCACCTCAGCTGGGGCCCTTTTCCAAACTTATTTAATGCAAGCAACTTATAAACACCCCAGTAATATGTCATTATAGGGAGTAAAATGATTTAACTCGAGGGTGGCATCTTCCCTTGGTGGCTTGCCGTTGGTAAGAGATACAATAAAGTTTATATCTCACCATGGCAAATGTATCCTGAAGCAAATTAGCTTTGTCTATTAGAAAGACTTAGTCCAAAACAAAGACTTACTATACTGTGACAATCTTTTGAAAGTAACTGTGAATGAGTTTTCGGAGTACAGTACTAATTTATTTACAACACCAGATAGTTCTGATTCTTTCACTACCTTTTTCTGTCATTTAAGAGGAGCACAAATTCCAAAGGAACAAGTTGGTGCCTCTTCCATTACAAATCTTTTCTAACATACCACCCATTTGCTACTTCATCACCCCCCTCCCTCTCCTTGTTACCCTGCTGCATAGATGCTAGAATGGCTCTCATATATGTTTGCCCATCAACATCCATATTTCTCCTTCCAGTATGAAAGCTTCTTGGGGACAAAGTCCCTGCCCTATGCGTCTTTGTATCCCCAGCACTTAGTACAGTGTTGACAGACAGTGGGCATGGCACTCAGTGAATGTTTTGGAATGAATTCATTAATTTTTAAACTGTGATTTATTTATTTATTTCCACAATGTATTTTCCTGTGTTGCCTACATAACTATAATGAAACTCTGATTCTTATAAGGAACTCTTGGTGTTATAGGATGTTTAGGAAAGGTGGTGAGTTTAAGACGTTGTACTGACGCTACTAAAACCTCCTGGTGAAGGGACCTCACGCGCCTGCTCTCTGGTGTGCTAACAAAAGAAAAACCGACCCTTGGTGCTCTCTCCCCAAGGTAGGGGTCAGCAAACTAACAAGGGAAAGGAAGGAGGCCGCTAAAGATAGGCATCTGCAGGAATTGTTAATCCAGCTCCAGACACAGCCTCAACACCTTCATTAACCCAAAATGTGTGAACTGTGTGAAACGGGATTTCTGAACCACAAGACAGGTAAGAGAGTCTTTTCCAAAGCCAGGTGTAGAAGAGCTCTTTACCTTGAGTCTAAAATCGCCTTCGGGCCATTCAACGTACCCACTATCATTTCCTTGTGTCATGAGAAATCAGAGAAGTTTTGAGCTGAAGGGGTGTAAAACCCACACTTCTTATTGAAGAGTAGTCAGCAAAGAAAATATATTGAATTAGGCCACAGCAAAGTATTTTCCTTATATTTTTCACACTGCAGCTGAACACAAACAACGTATTTTTCCATACCTCAAAGGTTCCTATTGGCCACAGATAATTCACTTCAGCAATATATGCTTTTTTGAAACATAATGTTCTGGGTGGCTGGGGAGAGCCCTGTGGTGGGTGTTCAGGAATTCTTTCTGCTTTACCATTTAAAAGAGCTAATAATGCCTGGGGAAGCACCCATACTTTTGCTCCCTGAAGCATACCCTGCTAAACTTAGTTCTCTGCAGCTCTGTGTTGCATACATTTTAAGCAGTTAGGAACTTTGCACATGAAAAGGAATCAAAGTGAAATTCAAAAGTGGAACTTCCTGGACCATTCGCATATTGGAGAGGCATCAGTGGGATTCCATGACAATGCTAATCTGAGTGTTTTTGTTTGGTGCCTTTTATTGACCATGCCAAAGATCAGTACTATAGAAAGAAGAGCCTTTCACATATATGAGTTAAACAAGTCTCTTGGCCTCTTTGTACCATAGTTTTCTCATTTGAAAAAAAAAATAAATGGCTCTCAAGACGTACTTTCCAGAATTCATACTGGGCTTACTTACACCCAGCTAACCAATAACTGCATGATTGTTTTTACACACAGTTTTTTACATGTATTCATCTTCTATTTCACTTACAACTTGTGTAAAAACTGCATTCCATGCCAGGCCTGAAACGTTCCAAAGCTCAGTTCTGTGAGTAAATTGCAACCAAGATCTCTACAAAAAAAGACACGAGCAAAAGAATTAGAAAAATAGATATTCTTTCAGAACATTTATCCTTTGGCAATAATTCTAATTTATATATGATGAAACATAACATCACTACTCCCTCCATACACTAAAGAAATCTCACTGTGGGAGATATTATGATTTATACTTTCATGATTATATATGTGGTGAATTAGATACAAAATACTAAATGCTCATTAAATACTTGTGTTAAGTGATCTTTATTTCTCTAGCTAGGCAGCACCATTGACATTTTGGGCTGGATAATTCATTGCTGTGGGAGGCTCTCCTGTACACTGTTGGATGTTTAGTAGCATCTCTGGTCTCTGTCCACTAGATGCCGGTAGCATATACAGTTCTGACAAGCAAAACTGTCTCCAGACACTACCAAATGTCACCTGTGTGCAAAATCACCCTGGTTGAGAACCACTGCTCTTGATACTGGGTGATGTTGGATGCTCAGCATGATCCTGCTCTGTGCTGGAACTGTCACCTCGGGGTACAATGGAGACTGAGCTACAACTTCCTTAATGAGCTCTGGAGGCTGAGATGGGGTCTTCTGCTGGACTGGAGAAGGTTCAACCTCTTTAGTGACCTGTGGATTTATGGGAAGTGCCAGAGCCAGAGATTTAACAGTGACATTGTACAAGTGTGACTGCTGAGCTTCATTTACCCCATGATGAATACATGGTCAAACATGGTCAAACCTCCTTAAGTGTCTCCAAAGGCCGGGCGAGGGCCTCCTGAGGACTTGAAGTTTCTAGTTACTCAGGGGCCACTGAAGGCTGAGATGGAGCCTCCTAAGGAAGTGGAGGTGGTTCTACCTCTTCAGTGGGCTCTGCATGCTGAGCCTGGGCCTCTGCCTGCGGTGAAAAAGATTCAACGTCCTCAGGGGTCTGTGGATGCTGAGCAGGGGCCTCTTGATGAGGTAAAGATTCAGCCTCCTCAGTGAGCTCTGGATGACGATTTTGGGCCTCCTGCTGGGATGGAGAAATTTCAGCTTCCTCAGGGGGCGCTGGCGGTTCATCTGTGCTCCCCAGAAAATCCCTAGGTATGCTCTCCTCAGGATAAAATGCATCCATACTGGGATGTGAATAATCACCCTGCAACTGTTGTTCTAGACCCTCAAATTGGCCTATAGTTCCAACAACAACTTTGGCAAGCCGTCGATGCTGAGCTAGAACGTTCTTCAGGTTTGGGGGTGAAACAATAAAGCTCATTGGTTTTGAGCTCTTACTACCTAGAGGTGGAACAAGTATTTCAAATGATTGGTGACCTTCAGCCTGATCTAGACCTATGTGTTTAGTCTTACTTTTGTGTCGAGGAGGCAGAACCAAGGGCTGATTCTGATCCCACTCTAGCACTGGAACCGCCTCTGGGAGCTTTTAATGTTGGATTTGCTCGTTATTCAGATACTGATGTGGAACAGCAAACTGATCTGGCCCTGTAGGGAGCTCTCCAACGGAATCCGTGTCCGCGTATGGAGCCTCAGTCTCAGTCAACTCCTGATGGGGTGGTGCCAACATATGGACTGGAGACGAGGACGTCAAGTAATTAAAGCCCCCGGCTTCTGCCAGGGGTGTAAGGGCATGGGGCAATTTGGGAGGGCTGTCTCAAGCGCATGAAGACCAAGTCTCGGTCAGCCGCGGGGGGTAGGGGGTCACCTGGACGGGGCCCAGGGCCCACTCCGGAGGCTGAACTGCCTGGACTAGAAGCCACCGTCGTTGCCATGTGAGGAGGAGCCGTGGGGCGCAGCAGCGACACAGAGGCACAGCCAGGACATAACATGTGGCGGCTCCCAGGCACAGCGACCCAGGCCAGCGAGAAGCCAGAGCCACATCCTCCTTCAGAGCCGAACTGAACCGTTATGCCAGCGCTGCAACGCGAGGGCTCACCGTTAGCAACCGCGCGCCCCTCCCCCGCCTAACGTCCACTCCACCTTTATTAGGCTCCTGCGGAGATCCAATGCACGCCAGCAGAGTGAGCCTTTTTCCCAGAGTCCCCAGGGCACAAGCCACCCTTCCCCTTCCAAAGGCGACAATTACCTCCTGCCGGGCCCCCTTCCCAACCCCGCCCTGCCCTCCCAGGCCCCAAACAATGAGGCGGGATTTGGGCTGCAGACCCCAGTGGCCCCAAACTCCAGCAGCCCAGGGGTGGAGGGGGGTTGGGAAGGATGCAGAGCTTCCCGAGGAAACCACAGGATGTGGCATTCTGGGAAATTCAAAAGTGCTAGTCCAGTTCTGGCAATCTGAACTCTTCCTCCTCGAAGCTGAAGTCTGAGAGACATTCTTCCTCCCTTTGCCTACAGGCCTGACAAGAAAAGTAGCTGACCTGCAAAATGAGCACCAGTCACGGTGGCAGGAGGGGAACACACCTTACAATTATTCTAAAATGTTGCCATTTCCTCCAAACTCTCAGTATTCACGTCTCATTATCAATTCACCACTCTGTCATCAGAGGTTACCACTGAATCAGTGATGACTCCAGAACTTCTGTAGGAGGGGTTTGGGGCAGGTGAGCAATTCATTCTGGGAAAGAGGGTCTAAAACCAAGTGAATGGCCCTTTATATTAGCATGGGAAAACTTCCCCCATCCCACCTTGTCTCAACAGAACCTTTAATCTAGAAAAAACTACTGTGTCACTTTTCAGAGGTCTACCCTGTGTGCAGACATGGAGAAGACACTTAGAATGTTAAAGTCAGCATGTTAAGTAATTTTCTTCAAATACTGTAACTAGCACCCAGTTTACTTTCTTCACAGTCCTTTTCATAATCTATTTAATTTTAGTCCTTTTTAGTTGTCTGGTACACCTGTAACACCTAAACTCCAAGAGAGAAGGAGCTTCATCTTATTTCCAGTGCCTAGCACATAATGGTTTCTCAATGGAACTGATTCCAAGATTGGCCTCATGTAGGAATGGATCTGTTGTTATAATCAGTTTTCCGAAATCTTTACTATCAATACGGAGTCCTTTCTTCTCACATTTCACAGGAAGCTGGACTTCTTAATGGATTAAACATGGATACGTTTGAAGTTTCCTTGACTGATTTCAATTGAATTAAAATAATTATTTTGTACAGGAAAAACCTTCAAAATTTTTACATTTTTCAGAACATAACCACCTTTTCTTTCTCTACTTTCTTCCCTTCAAAACAAACTTTGCAACGTTGGGGTGAGTTAAATAATCAGAAAACTAGCCCCAAAATAAGCTCTCAATGACATGAAACACATTTTTGGCTCCTTTTTAATAAAAATCCTATATAGAATACATTAATGTTTTCTTTTAGAAATTACGTTGACAACTTAATCCCTAATTCGAGGCATCCATATAATTGGTTTACAGAAAGGTTCTTCGGCAAAATATTTAACACAAGATATATATGAGATGCTGAGATCTGGGTAATGTACCTTACTTGAAAGGCATGAATAGTTTTAAAACACTGTAGCATAATCACGCTTAAGGCCATAGTTACTTTGTTCCCAAATCCCTGCAATTCTATTTGAGGGGAGTTCTAAAGGGCCTGTGTCTTCTCCTGTGTCCACAACTGTAGACGTACACTGATGGCCCTCAATCCTGCTCTCCAAACTTCAAATAACGGGCCAGAGACAAGGCTCGGGACTTGGAAAAGTCCTAGAAATTCCCTGCCTCAAAAGCAGTTTCAGAGTTTCACATTTTCCTAAGGAAGACAGAGCTGAGTAGACATGCCAAAGTCTTCCAAATCCTGCTGCTTGTTTTGAATTATGGCTACACTGGCTGTGTACCCCTTGAGTTTGTATCTCCACATACTTGAATTAAATCCTGTAGTTCCTCTTTGGTTCTAGCATCTGTGACCTCTTCACAGAGTCTATATGCCACGGCTGTTTTACCAATATCTGAAATAAAGTTAACAAGGATCAATTCAGAAGTTTTCTTGTTCTAAAACTTCCTGTATACAATGGTAGCACCCAATAATTAGACATTCTTTTGATTTCTAAAAGCAGAAAATAAGAGCATTTTCCTAGAAGTTCCCTCATCTGATACTCCAGTTTTTATCATAATTATTTGTGAAAAAATAGATAAGAAGTATCAACTTTGGTTCAAAAACCTTTATGATCTTAGAAATAAGAACTAAGGAATAATGACATAGAAATTAAAAGCTGTGGAAACAAAAATGTTCAATCACAATACAATGAAATAGGAAGGCATTAGGTGGGCGTCAAAATGAGTTCAAACCTGGAGAGATACCACTGAACTATAATAGATACTTCATATTAGAAGCAAGGCAAGTGCCTACTCCTTGGGACCAAAATTCTACCAGATACAATGAACAAAGCTTTGGAGACAGAGACAGAGAGAGACAGCATTTGAACACTCTACTGGCAGAGACTGGCCCATGTACCTTTTGGACAATACAGCTTTCCTCAAGGCAAGCTAGAGCCACCAGGCTTTTTGGTCTAAGGAGTTTGGAGTACATATAAGGAATACCTTGGCATATTAGGGACAAACAACCCAGACATTTAGTTTGGTTCTTAAAGGTTGTTACCCAGAGTTGACAGCTGATGGAGATTCTGCCTGATGACCAGGGAAGTCAAACTTCACTGGAAGGACTGCCCAGGCTGGAAGGCCAAGACCAATCCAGGGTCAACTCTTACAAGCAAATAAGGTCTCTGACAACTTAGCTCGGATTTTCTCTAAGCCTGAAGGGCTGTGAAGCAGGGGAGCAATTCTGTTCCGGGAATCTACTGATCATAAAGTTTCCTTTGGGCACAGCCTGTGACATTCTCACCGCTGTATAACTCGATAGGGAACACAATCAACGCTATTCAGTAGCATGACCACTTTCAAGGCTCACAAAAACGTAGCCAATTATTATATAAGAATCATATTCACCCAATATATCAGAAATGAAAACTGAAATTAAACTGATTTCAAAAACATAATCTAATAAACTCTTCAACAAGAAAAAAACGATAATAATCATAGTCAATATATTTTCTCTGCTTACTATGTTTCAGGCATAGTTCTAAGCTTTCTATATTCATCATCTCATTTACTCTTACAATATCCTCCATTAGGTGATAAGCTGTATTACTAATCCTATTTGCAGATAAAGAAATTGCAGCTTAGACATATTAAATACCTTCAAATGTCTCTGGCTAGAAAAACCTAAAATTGCAACAACAACAACAACAACAAAATCTAAGAGACAAAGTTAGGGCTCAAACACAGGTGTCCAAGGCTTATAATCACTACACTATTCTGTAAGATAAGCAAGCAATTGGGGAAGAACTGGATCAAACACTTCCTGTATGTACTGTGGCAAGTCACTCTACATCTAAACACTGGGGACAATAATATTTGCTGTCATTTTTCTCATAAATCCCACAAAGAACAAATTTAAGACTGCTGCTGTGAAAGCATCTGGTGAATGAAAGAATATGTAATGTTTTAGATAACCATTATTTTCATCCAATTAACTTTTCAAGTAACATTATTTGCTCACTGAAACTGACGTACTTCAAGGATAATCAAAAAGGTCTTACCTAAAGCCACAATCAGCAGTTTCTGGAATGCATCTGTCATAGCCTTCTGAAGAGCAAGCTTCTGGGTTACCTTCCTTTCCATAGGGAATGATAATGACCCTAAATCCAACCAAAACAGATGAATTTAAAATGCCTGTCTGAATAACTGATTTCTAGGTTATGTGTGTAAAACTAAAAATGCATCTGTGATTCTTAGATCATTATCTTAGTGACTAAGGGCAGGCACAACACTGGGGTACGGGTGAATGTCTCTTTTGTAGGTATACCTTGGCATGGCACATTTTTACTGCTCAGATCTATTCTGGAAGTTCCTAAAATACTCGATGGGAAATGCAAACCAAGTACGTGGCACAAATCTCATACTACTCACAGATTTCAAATGGACAAGCTGAGGCTGCACTGCTACAGACCCTGCTCTCCTGTGCGTAAAGGGCTGGATTCATACAGTGAGATAGATTTGGTGGTAGTGCAGATGATCTGGCCTCTCCTCAACCATCACCCAATCAGGTGGATGGTGGAGCCTCCTCCACTCCATTCACTAACAGCTCTGCCTCTGAGTTAAAACCCTAAGCCCAAGTGCCATGGATTCTAGGAAAATACTCAGTACCTATCGGAATCCCCTTTCTAGGGATCTACATTAACTTTTTCTGCTCAGGCCCTACTATAGGAGGCAAAGGACTGAATGTTGACACAAGAGTTTATTTCAATCTTTAGACAATGATTTTGTTGGGATAACTGAAGGCCAGAAGACATCTGTATTTGAAGGAATATTTTAGCACATAACAAATTATTAACAACAACAACAACAAAAACTAACTAATTTTCCCTCCTCCTAAGCTTCTTGGCAGGCGGTCAGTTCTAAAATTCTAAAGTTTAAGGTGCTGTCAGGTATTGCCTAAGATAAAAACCTATATTGTCAGGCAGAAAAAATCTGCCCAGGGCTTTAGTGGCTTAGAAAAGTGATGATGTATCTGAAAAGGTGAGTTTCAGAAAGAAAGGAAAAAAGAGAAATCCCACTCCCTCACCTCCCCACACACAAACATACTGGAAAACAGACCTTCCTCCAACTTATCCAAAGGTTCCTCAGCCATGACAACTCCGGGACTCCTGCACTCATGGGAGGGCAACACCAGCTCGAAAGCACAGAAGAACTTCAGGCTTTGCTTCTGAATTGGTGTCACAATATATTCATTTTCCCTTTCTTCAAGGTTAGAAAGATCCTGAAGCTGTTAGGATTATGAATTAAACGCTAGACTTCAAAATATCCTGTTGTTAGAAATAAAAACGAAACTCCAGCAATCCCAGGTAATAGTTTAGGTATGCAATAGCTTCAAAATCAAGTTGAGACTTGCAAATGAATGACTAGATATGGACAACTATTTTTTATTATATACCATACAAATACTGGAGAAAATTATGGACACCGCCATCCAAGTCATTGAGATTATCACTAATTCTAGGTGGCAGGCCAATGCTCACATACTTCCATGTGGAAGGCTCTCACATCTCCTCCTCATAGCCCTGTTCTATTCTTCTCTCTAAAGTCTAGGAGTTCAATGTTGAAAGGAGCCTGGTTAGTCAAAGAAAATCTACAGAGTTTACATTGATGATCCTTTTTGACCACCCATTGAAACCAAAGTAGTGATTTGCCAATTCTTGGCATCTGGAGCTGTTTAGGGCCAGCGTATTATGTTGAACTGCCTTATGTCTGGTGCCAAGACGAACCTAAAGACATAAAAGTCCTAAAAATATCACAATCCTACATAGAGACTTGTTTTGGATATACCTGAGATTTATCAACACCAATTTCATAGAGTGGTTGTGAAGATTAAGTAGGACATTTTAAGCAATGAGCTCACAGTCAGCCCTAAATAAATGTTATTTATTATTTTTAAGTCAGTACTTTTCTGCATCATTTCCAGGGCCCCTGATTAACCGAAAGTTTCCCTGACCTCTGGTGGTGAAAGTGATGATGAAAACAACCAAGGAAGCCCAGCAGAAGCCTATTATGGGGCTGGGGGTAAGCAAAGGAAGTGAACTGTTTTACTCGTCTCATCCTGTAGCTCCTGCTTGAAAATATGACCTGAAGGAGGAGGTAAGATGGAACTGCCACTGAATCAGGACCTTAATCTGTAGCATCCCCTCCCCAAGTTACTAACCCCTGTTAGAAGAGGGAATACCTATACCTGTATAAATGTAAATAAAGCAACCAAAAGAATTAGGGGTTCATCTGCATTAACAAGCTTCTTTGAGAGTGCAAATATTTCCAGTCTTAACTCTCTAAATAACTTACATATTACTGTGGATTTTTTACATCACTAGTTCTTTCTTAAATATCTATTTCCACTTTGAACAGGGTGTAGTATATAAATATAGTCATAAAAATTCAAATAATACAAATAAAGTCAAAGCATTGTTAATTCTTTATGGATTGGTTTGTGCATTTTCCTCTGTCACTAGTTTATGAGCTCCTTAAGTGCTTGAAGGAACCATATATTATTCTTTCCTTGTTACCAGAAGCAAGCATAGATCTTGGCATATAATAGAGGAGTGATGGTCTGTTGACTGAGTGAATGAATGAGTACATAAGAAAATGAAATTACTTTCTCCAACTGAAGCTGCCTGCTGGGAAGGAGAAATGAAGACTAATTTTTAAATGTTGAGTGTCGCATGAGAGGCTAGGCCCTGTACGGTGAGTCATAATGGAGCTGTCCTGGACAATTAGGCAGCTTCAGAAGGGCTCTGAGCCCCTGGTAGTAGAGACAGTTGACATCTGGGATAACCTTGCCACAGTTCTTGCTGGCAAACATCTCCCATCGTGCTACTGAGAAAAACTCAGATACATTAGGCCTTTCCTTCATTTTATTTTAAGATGTTATTCACTTTTCTGTATTTATAAAAATACAGGGGAAAAAGATAAGAATTATGTATACATGCCAATGAATAAAGGAACACATAATTGGAACTTCCCTGCTGGTGCAGTGGTTAAGACTCTGTGCTCCCAATGCAGGGAGCCCGGGTTCGATCCCTGGTCAGGGAAATAGGTCTCACATGCATGCTGCAACTAAGAGTTCACACACCACAGTTAAGGAACCTGCGAGCCGCAACTAAAGGAGCCTGCCTGCTGCAACTGGGGAGCCCTTGAGCCGCAACTAAGGAGCCAACCTGCTGCAACTAAGACCCGGTGCAACCAAATAAATAAATAATTAAAATTTAAAAAGAACACATAATTAAAGTAGATAACAATATCGGGGGAGTGGGTAGTAAACTAGGCTCTGCATTAACAAAAGAAATCTAGGGCTTCCCTGGTGGCACGGTGTTTGAGACAACGCCTGCCGATGCAGGGGACACGGGTTCATGTCCCGGTTCAGGAAGATCCCACATGCCGCAGAGTGGCTGGGCCCATGAGCCATGGCTGCTGTGCCTGCGCGTCCGGAGTCTGTGCTGCACAACGGGAGAGGCCACAACAGTGAGAGGCCCGCGTACCGCAAAAAAAAAAAAAAAAAAAAAAAAAACGGAAAGTGCAAAACTGTTTCCTATCCCAGACTCCTATCTTCCGTCTTACAATACTGTAACTGACACTTCAGAGAATCAAAGTCCACACCGTGTAGGATTTTTCCCACCAGTACAAAACACTGGCTCAAGGGCAAGTTCGAACTGGCTATTAATTCAGTTCAGCAAACATTTCCTGAGGCCAGGCCCTGTGTTAGCAGCACTAAACTCAAAGAGGAAGCATGCCATCACTGCTTTCAAGAAACTCAGATTCTAGCAAGACAGGCAAAGCACAAATGAAAAATAACAAGAAATACCTTCCATCTGCCGAAAGGCATGAGCTGCCCTCAAAAGAAGAACACAAGTTCACTGTGCAGAGTTGATAGGGAGAGCACAGGGGAGTTTATCAGAGAGAATGCACAAGAAGTCACCAAGACAAGAAAAAGCACATGATACACTCCAGGTGTGTCAGAGAAGGAGGGATAGGAGCTATGAATGCCCTCCAATGTCACAAGAAGTGAGGGCTTTATTCCATAGCAATGGAGCATGATGGGAGGTGTTTAAATAAAGAAGGAACCTATCGGGCAGTGCAGTGGTTGGGACTCCGCGCTTCCTCCACGGCGGAAAGGGGCGGGGGGAGGGTTTGATCCCTGGTCGGGGAACTAAGATCCCGCAGGCGGCATGGTGTGGTCAAAAAAAAAAAAAAAAAAAAAAAGAAGGAACCTATCATGTAGAAGTCCTGTGAACAACTGGTGATAAGCAGGCATTGCCATTAATAACACACCACTAAGCAGTCCAAGTAATAGAGATTGAGAATTCAAGCGCAGCCTCTCCTGAGCTATACCACTCATAATGCAGGGAGCAGCAATCCTGGGCAAAGAAGACATAAGATCCTCTGACCTGACAGTCACAACATTGCTCCGGCGGACCATGCTTGCAGACCTCCCACCACCATGTCTGTTGGCTCCGAGACTGCTCTTCTTGCCTGTTCCCACCCTCGCTCACTCTCTCCACTTTCTACCTCACCAAACGGCCCCAAAGTACAGGTCTCCTCCATCCTTCCAAAGCTCAATTTATGCCACTTCGCTCTTAAGAAAGATCCACGTTAGCGCCTGTTTTCCCAACCAAAAGAAATCCAAAGAGGTATCTATTTTCACAAAAAAAGGGGGGGAAATGAGAACAGTGCCCGGCATGTGTTGTGCAGCAGCCCGTACAGAGGCAATTCGCACTGTGGGCTGCAAAAGCGGGTGCAAGGGGCACCACCCAGCTCCTTCCTGGGAACCACACTCAGCACCTCAGCATCAAGCCACCATAGCTTTGAACTGTCACTGAGCTTCTGTACTTTAGCTCAATTTATTTTGTGCTTCCGTTGGCAAGATGTGTCCTATGGTCACTGCTTCTTCACTTTATGCCACTTCGGCTTATGAAAGGTTTCATGGGAACGCTCTGCTTTCAGTCATTGGGGGAAACCCATACTTATTGTCCTCCCGCCTCCCTCCAGGCTACGCATCCACTCTCGGCCTGGCCTTTCCAGCTTTGAAAAGACAACCCGGCTCCGCCCTCTACCGCCTATATATTGCAGTGAAAGATGAGGGGAGAAGCTGACAGGCAGACAAAAGGCAGCAGCAGTGAGTGAGGCCTGACGACAGTCGTCGGAAGAGTTCCAGGCCCCTTCAACTTTTGAGATGTTTGGTATAATAAAAAATGTAGAAACACCTAAGGGATGGGATGAGAAAGAGCTCAAAATGGACTTCAGTATTTGTTAGCATTTGTTAAATATGGGTGGTACATACACGGGGTACAATGTAATATTCTCCACTTTTCTCAGTATGAAATTTTTAATTAAAAAATACCAAAACACGGTTTTAAAACTTACAGGATATTTAAAATGTTTATACATTTGACAAGTTAATACAACACAAAAAAAATGAAATCTAATTGTGTAATTCACAAGGTAATCCAACAAATATTTAGAGTATTGCATCCTCAGACATTACATGGCCTCCCTTTAAACTTCCTCAGCTCTCCCTCAGTGGGCTGTAATTCCCAGTTTACTTTAAGGGAACTTCAATATTTAAGTTATGGTTGATGTTTATGTCCCTTATACAAACATGCATTAATTTCAGGAAATCAATTATCAAACAAACATCAAAAGTAATCATTTCTACATTAGTAATGTGACTTTGCCCATTAGAGATCAGAATGGCATTACAAGATCATCAGTCACTTATTCTATAGGCCAGAGTTGATGTTATTGACATTTTGGGCTGAACAATTCTTTGTCGCGGAAGGCTGTCCTGTGCCTCATAAATGTTTCAGCAGCATCCCGGCCTCTGACCACTAGGTGCCAGGAGCACGTCTCCTGACTTACGACAACTAAAGATGTCTGTCTCCAGACATCAGCAAATGTCCCCTGGGGTGGCAAAATCATTCCTGGTTGACACCTACTGATATAAACAAGCATATAGTGTTTGCTTGCCAAATAACAGCAACAGAAGATGGATAAATCCATGGATTCCAAAGGTCCTAGATTTAGCAAATCTTCTCTATAAAACTCTTAGCCCACATCTAGAAAATATTACAAAAGGAAGCAAAATGAAAAGAAAAACTAACAACACATGAGCTAAAATCTTTACTAGGGACAGAACACAGCATAGTGATCCAAAGCAAAGACGTGGAGCCAGAGGACTTACATTCAGAACTCACCAGCTGTCACTCACCAACTGTGTCACTCACCAGCTGTGTGACCTGGAGCAAATGACTTAGCCTCAAGTATCTCAACTTGCTCACCTCTAAAATGGCAAGGAGACAACTAATACCTACCTCCTATGGTTATTTATTTTCACTTAAGAATTAAGCGAAATAATACGTGTAAAGTGCTTAAAAGAATGCCTGGCATACAGTGAGTGCTCAGTAAGTGTTAGCTAGTGTTATTTCACTAAAATTCCATATTTTCAATTTATACAAAGTGGAAATCACTTTACAGATTTCAACATACAACACTGTATTTATAGAAAATAAAATATCATGCTATGTAACTACTTTATCTACTTGACAGAGGAATTATTTTCACCCATTTTCAACATCTCGGTAAACTAATAATGGTTATGATTATGCAATCATAATAATGATTATGCTCTCCAATAGCCACTGGAGAAACAAGTGTACTTGTACATCGCTGACAAAGACAAGCTAACCCCTAAAACTGGCTCTGAGGGGAGATCACAAAGCCTACCATCAACATTAATCACCAAACATATTAGCCAGGGATATCTCAATAAAAGTAACACAGAAGTAGAGATTAGGGACAGAATTACTAACTCCGGGAGCTATGGGGGGAAGTGACTTAATTTCAAGAGTTAATGTCTCTGATATGTAGGCTCAGGTGCCCACCTCAGCACTGGATATGAAGATGCCTACCACAATTAATCAGGTCCCAACAGTTCAATTCTAACTGCGGTCTCCCTGAACCTCACTGTGGCTACTTCTGTAGCGTAGCTCTCCATACAAGGCAGGTCTCTGGTAACTGTCTTCTCTGGTTCTTCAGAAAACAGCATGACCTGGCTACACATACTCCTGAAGAAGTTCAAGCGTCTTCATGAAAAACATAAAATAGAAACTGCCAGCCGAAGTCAAAGTGAGACAATGTCTCAAGCCACACTAAAATGGACTATAAAAAATACAGAGATCTAGAAACTACCTCTATACGACGCCAGCACCAGACACACATCACCGTGTAGCCGACACTCTTGGCCAGGATACACGGATACACCCGTGTCTACAGCATGCAACCCTGCCACATAGCAGACAGACACTGACCAGGCTGGGTCTTGTACAGCCTCTGCCATGGGGACAGAAAGGCTCGGAGAAGGGCGCTGAGTCGCTTAAACCCACCAGTGTGGGAAGAAGCACCACGTCCACCCATTGAGAAGGCCACCCCTATTTGCCTTGACTCTTTCTCTTCCTGTTAAAAATTATCCAACTTTCACCAAAAGAATACACAACACTAACTTTCTGCAAACGCCTGCCCCTGTGGGGAATGGCACTCCTGGAGGATGTAACTTCACAGACAAAAAAGCTGGAATCAGTAACCAAGGTTCTAATTCAAATCCATTAACCCCTGTGATCCGTTGCTGATCTACAAAAAGAGCCTAACAGCACATTAGTCGTTTGACCAGCCAGCATCCATCCCTTTTTCTGGTAATAAAAGCCCACAAATTCCCTCAGAGTAGGCACCTCTCCCCGCCTCTCAGTCAGCGTGGCTCTGGTGGGATCGACTCCGCCAAAGAGCCACGGGTGCCACGTGACCAGAACTGGCCAATCCCAGTCTCACAGCCTCAAACAGCGATTGGCTCCAGGTCAGACATGTGACCCCATAAGAGCCAATGAGACATCATGAGACTTTTGCTGAGGCTTCTGGGAAAGAGACAGGCGCTCTTTCCGGCTGAATCTAAACGCTGACAGGCTACAGGGGGTGAATATGCTACAGCCGATTTTCTAACATACAGTTCCTACAACTGAAGTCCATACAGGAAAAGGCAGAGTTGACTCGTGGGGAGAACCTGAGTCCTGATGACTTTACTTGAGCCCTGAATCCAGCTAGCTCTGCCTGACTTTGCAGTTAGGTGAGCCTAACTCAAATTTCTTTCCAGCTTAAGCCAATTTAGGTTGATATTTCAGGCAGCTGAAGCGAACTGATGTATATGTGTATATCTGATTAGTACCTCACAGGATGTGAAAAATGGAATGAACTGATACCTGTCTTGTAAAACAGTGTATATATACATGATTATTAAAAACACTGGTCACAGGTATTGATTAATAATAACAAGTGCAAAGAGAAAAAAGTGGGCATTGGAGAGAAATGACTTAGTGTGCTATGTGCTTATTCTGACTCTTGAAAATATTCCAAAACATTTGTTTAAACAATTTTATCATAAAGCTATTTCAGCAATAATAATAAGAATAATAACAAGAGCCATTTGCTGAATGCTTACTGTGGGCCAGAGGCCGTTGAAATGACTATATTATGTAATGTGCTTGAGTCCTCATAATGACCTTAAAAGGTGGATATTATTATTATCATTCACACTAACAGATAAGGAAACTGAAGCACAGACAAGTTAAGTTACTCACCCACAGTTACACTGTAAATAAAAGGCAGGATTCAAATGCAGACATTCTGATGCAGCTCGTGCTTTTAGCCAAGACACTGAATCTGAACCTACACTCAGAGTTCGAATATTGTTCCAGTGAAGCAGAAACTCAAACTCAGGCACTCACAAAAGCATCAAATGGGAATGTAATATACCACTATTTTAACCCTGGAAGAGTCTTAAGGACTAATTCCTACATAGTTCTGCATTATGAAAGTATACATATTTAACCACATTAGTGATTATCATTTTTTGAAAAAGTGTGAAAAGCCTCACAAACCTCAACCAATTGCATCCTTTGGTTAAACAAAAGTCCTAGATGTTCCCAAGACTAAGAGGTATATTAATTAGTACTACCTTTCCAGAAAATAACATTTGCACCTTCCACAAAGTCAACTTTATGAGGATATTCCCATCACTAAATTACTTTTCACCACTTTTATAGATGAGAAACTTATTTAAAAACCTACCCATCTTAGTATAATATAAAAAAGAAAAAAATTTATGAACTGGACTTTCTCAAAATTAAACCTTTTTCCTCTTTGAAAGACACTATTATGTTAGAAGGATACGAAGCCAAGCTAAAGCCTGAGAAAAAAACAACGGCAAATAACATACCTGAAAAAGGATTTGTATCCAAATATATAAAGAATTCTCAAAACTCAACAATAAGAAAACAACCCAATTAAAAGCTAGGCAAAAGATTTCAACGGCACTCCACTAAGAGGATCTAATGATGGCAAATAAGCACATGAAAAGATGTCCAATGGCATTAGTCCTCAGAGAAATGCAAATTAAAACCATGATAAGATATTACCACATACCTATTAGAATGGCTAAATTAAAATCACTGATAGTGTCAGTGATGTGGAATAGGTGGAATTCTCGTACATTGCTAGTGGGAGAATACAAAATGGTACAGACACTCTGGAAAAAGCGTTGACAGTTTCTTATAAAGTTAAAAATATACTCACTATATCACCCAGCAATCCCCTCTCCCCAGAGACAGCTACCCTAGAGATAGAGAAATGAAAACTATGTTTGCACAAAAGTCTGTACACAAATGTTTACAGCAGCTCTATTCCTAAATGTTAAAAATTGGAAACAACGCAAATGTCCTTTAATGAGTGACAATGGAAAACTACTCAGTAATAAAAAGGAATAAACTTTCAATACATGCCATAACTTAGATGAATCTCAAAGACACAGTAAAAGAACCCAGTCTCAAAAGCTTACATGTATGATTCCACTTATAGGACATTCTCAAAAAGACAAAACTATAGGGATGGAGAAAAGGTCAGTGGTTGCAGAGGTTATAGGATGGGGACAGTTAACTATAAAAGGATAGCATCAGGGAATTCAGGGGGGTGATAATATTATTCTGTATTCTGATTGTAGTGATGGTTGCACAAACTACACGTGTTAAATTAACATTATAAAAGAAAAAAGTTAGTTTTACTGTATGATAATTTTAAGAATAAAATTTTAAAATTATTTTTAAATATGAATCTCAATGTCACAATGGACACGGTTTTTAAAAACTAGAAAGAAATAAAGAAGGATACATTTGTTAATAAAAGGAAAACCTGGGCTTCCCTGGTGGTGCAGTGGTTGAGTGTCTGCCTGCCAATGGGTGGGACACGGGTTCGAGACCTGGAATGGGACGATCCCACATGCCACGGGGCAACTGGGCCCGTGAGCCACAACTACTGAGCCTGCGCGTCTAGAGCCTGTGCTCCGCAACAAGAGGGGCCACGGCAGTAAGAGGCCCACGCACCACGATGAGGAGTGGCCCCCGCTCGCCGCAACTAGAGAAGGCCCTTGCACAGAAACGAAGACCCAACACAGCCAAAAATAAATAAAAAATAAATAAAAATAAATACATTTAAAAGGAAAACCTATACATTTCCCTTTCTGCAAATGTAGGTTTTCGAGGCAAGAGTAGAGCCTCAGAAAGAATGTCTGCAAACAGAACAATCACTAGTTCACTAAGTACAAAATGTAGGATACTTTTGAAGAATCCCATCACAGCTAGATAATTGGTCCAGGACCAAAAGTAAATCCTGGAAGAAAATGAAATGAACAGTGTACCACAGAGGTGATAGGCAGACTGGCCTGGACTAAGACATGTTCAGTAATAGATAATAAGGGTGGTGATTTGTAGGCATCATTCTCATCCCACTGTGGACTTCCTTCTGCGACAGTATAAGAATACCACCAGATCATCTTGAAATCAAGTCATGAAATGTACTTTTATATTTTTAAAAATCAATTATTGTCCTTAAATTAACTATTCTTATTAATTCAATCAGGGTCCTCTTTTACTGCTAAAACATTAAATCTTATTTGATTAGAGACAGACTTCAAAAAATAAAAATAAACTGTGATCAAATAGCAGGAAAAGACAGTAGTAACGAAAATTTCTTCAATCTAAACTGAAGATGATTTCTGTATCTCTGTCTTTTACATTTATCTCCATTAGTGGAAAAAAATGATGTACCTCATAATTAACTTGGCTGGAATGAATCAAACTGCATTTGTAAAGGTTTCAGAAGACCAATGAGATGTGCTAAACAGTACCACTATCCACCTAAGCAGAAATTAGTATACATAAGTTTCTTTACATAACTAACAAAACAAAAATTTAAACAAAAGAAGAGCTACTAGAAAAATATTAGAGATTCATTTTTTAAGTCAGTAATTTGCCTCATACATTATGATTTTTCCTGTGGAGACCCAATTATTACCCTGAAAACAAGACCACGTTAGAAAGTAAATGCATTGTGACAAAAGAAAGAAAAGGCAGATTGATACATTATTAAAATAACTCACACGCCATACCCTGAGGATTAAGGAAGCCATGGCAGAGCAGGCCCCCTTCTCCTCAATGGACAGCACAGCTGTGGGGAAAACACTGCAGCTAGCAAAAGCGTGTCACACTTCCTCAGGGAGGAAGCAAGTTACAGACCACTCTAGAGAGGGCGCCCATAAACTGACAGCCACGCTTATTACCCAACGTCCAGGCCACCCACAGGCTGACTGCAACCCAACTTTCCCACCATTCCCACAAAGGCCCCAGTAAACATCAGGCATCTGAGGCTCTGCCAATGCCCTTCCCTCTACCCAAATATCCTTACCCTCCTCTCTCCGGATCTCAATCCTGCCCAGCTCTAAATGAACAATTCAAGGCCTACTTCCCTAAGAATGCCTCTCTCAAAACCAAAATTACTTCCTAGAGAATGACCTGCCTCTTACTCATCCATTATCTTGGATTAAATACATCATGTAAGATGCCTTATCTGACCAACACAACTATTTTAGAAATAGGAGTCATGTTTTATACCAACTATGACATGACATGACAACCAATCAGCTCACTAAAACCATTTAATAAATACTCTAATTGAATTTCCCAAAGAGTTGACCTAAAATAACCTAAATGCTAAGCATTTCAAGAACTGTCCTGAACCAAATTCACTTCTCATTTGAATGCCAATGTCATAGACAGGGATGTTGTATTGTCTTTAAATGTACTTGCCTTTATCCAAAACTAGAATCTCTGATGAATCTATGGGACACACATGTAAAATAGTCTGCAAAGTAAAAAAGCTTTATTTATTGTACTGTGCTTAATATTCAGCCAGACTTGCATTTTTCTCTAAAAGTTATAAAATTACTGAGTATGCAAGAAGCATTAAAAGAGAGACTAAGTCTATTGAGAAGAAAACTGGAAGCGAAGGTCATCAATCATTTTCTACTTTCAATAATCTCTTTCATAAAGAGGTAAATTCTCCTAAATTCCAGAATGAATAGAATTCAATACCGCAGAGTAAAATGCTTGAAATACATAAAATAAACATCTTGATGGACCTTCCACCATCTCTTTTAGTAAGTTAATTTATAAAAAAGAACCCTAAATTTAAGAAAAGTTATATCAAGAGCTAAAATTGAGATTTTTTTTCCATCTATTACTTTGATTATCCTGACCCATTTTTGAGAACTGTCAGCATTCTGGATCAATAATTCCAAATTATTTCTTGAAGAGAGTGAGATTCCTCCCAAGTCATTTAACATGCTTACTAATCAATAAAGATATGAAAAAACAAAAAAAACCATATTTATGAAGCAAGCAAATTATATTAAAAGACTGACTTTGAGAAAAGTTTGCTGCTTGCCAAGAAAATTTTTTATTATAAAATATTTTCTGTCATTTGTATTTCTGCATTTCCCTTCCAGACTATCTGTGTAGCCTTGTAAACACATCATAATCCAAAGCAGTGGAGCTTTATAAATAAAATATAAATGAACGCAAGAGAGCCAACTGCATAATTACAACAAAAGTGTACCGGGCTTCCCTGGTGGCACAGTGGTTGAGAGATCGCCTGCCGATGCAGGGGACACGGGTTCGTGCCCCGGTCCAGGAAGATGCCACATGCCGCGGAGTGGCTAGTCCCGTGAGCCATGGCGGCTGAGCCTGCGCATCCGGAGCCTGTTCTCTGCAACGGGAGAGGCCACAACAGTGAGAGGCCCGCATACAGAAAAAAAAAAAAAAATCATACCAACACCACGACAACCATCATCCCAAGCAGATTACAAAATAGCAAGCAGATTATAAAATAATAGTCTACAAGCATACTTTTTAAAATATAAATCTATATGTACTGAATATCTTATATAAAAAGCCAAGAGAGAGAGATGAAACAAAATATGAAAAGTAAATATCTCCTTCCCCAAAACCCTAACTCCATTCCAGTCATGAGGAGAACATCACACAAATCCAGGTTGAGGGACAGTCTATGAAATACATGAACCAGGACTCTTCAAAATTGTCATTAAAAAAAGGAACGTCTGGGACGTTCCTGGTGGTGCAGTGTTTAAGAATCCATCTGCCAATGCAGGGGACACGTGTTCCAGCCCTGGTCCGAGAATATCCTGATTGCCGCAGAACAACTAAGCCCTTACATCACAACTACTGAGCCTGCGCTCTAGAGCCCGCGAGCCACAACTACTGAGGCCACACGCCGCAACTACTGAAGCCCGCGCACTCTAGGGCCTGTGTGCCGCAACTACTGAGCCCAGGTGCTGCAATTGCTGACGCCTGCGCACTTAGAGCCCATGCTCCGCAACAAGAGAAGCCACCACAATGAAATTCCGTGCACCACAATAAAGAGTAGCCCCCACTTGCCACAACTAGAGAAAACCCGCGTGCAGCAACCAACAAAGACCCAACACAGCCAAAAATAAACAATAATAAAAATAAATAAATAAAGGCATCATCACATAAAAACAAATGAGGAAATAATTTTTTTATAAAAGAATAACTGGTGGGGCAGTGGTTGAGAATCCTCCTGCCAGTGCAGGGGACACGGGTTTGAGCCCTGGTCCGGGATGATCCAACATGCTGTAGAGCAACTAAGCCCATGCCCCACAACTGCTGAAGCCCCCACGCCTAGAGCCCGTGCTCCACAACAAGCGAAGCCACCAGAGTGAGAAGCGCGTGCACTGCAATGAAGAGTAGCCCCTGCTCGCCACAACTAGAGAAATCCCACACACAGCAACGAAGACCCAACGCAGCCAAAAATAAATAAATTAATTTAAAAAAAAGAAACTAAAGAGTCAAAAACAAACTAAAGAAATAAAATATATTTTGGGAAGAAATAGGAAAAATTATACATGGACTTGATATCTGATATTATAACTATTAGTGTTACTGAATTATCTTCTTAGGTGTGATAATGGTATTATGTTTATGAAGAAATATGTCCTCATTCTTAGGAGACACATGATGAAGTATGAATGAAATGCCATCTAAGATTTCTGCCACTTACTTTCAGCTGGCTCAGGGAAAAAAAAATTCTATCTATTTGACAGAGAAAGAGAGACAAGGCAATTTATGACATAACGCTAACAATTGGGTATTGATTGTACTATTCTTACAACTTTGCTGTAGGCGTAAAGATTTTCATAATATAAATTAAACTAACAGTTTTCTTTAACTTAAAAAAGATTCAAAACCCAAACTAATCCAGAAGTTATAATCTTCTCGTACATATAAAATATATTTTATTTTATGCTGCTTAACTCATCTCCTCCAAATTAAAAAAAAAAATTGAAAAGGGGTGACTTATTTTACATAGTAAGGAATTATAGCTAACATCCAGGAGTAATATTTATGTTTCCTTCAAATTGATATTGAATACAGTCTTTTTAATCATCTGAGCAGTTTATACTGATCTTGGCTCATTAATTGCTAACTTACCTAGTTTTTTTTAAATAAAAATGTTTATTTGAATACAATTACCTTATCCCTTAAAGAAGCTGGAAAGAAGATTAAATAACCCAGAAGACACAGTTGGAAACTGTAAAGAAGTATAAGAAAGAGAGTCACTGGCAGAAGAGAAGAGCAGATCTCTTGCAAAGCTGCATTCCATGTACCCTGCCTGGGTCAGACATAGTTCATCTTGAGCCGAAGATCCAGTAGAGACCCATCTGCCCAAAATGCCTTTCTCCAACTGAGAAAGAAGTGAAAATGCTAAGACATATGAGAACATTTGTTGCTGTCTACAGCTAATTGAACCAGAAACCTTTAATACCATTTCTAGTCCTGAAATTCTATTATTCTACATAAAACACCTTTGAAAACAAGTATATATTATCATTTCACACCCATTAGGATGGCTACTATCAAAAAAATAGAAAATAACTGTTTGCGAGGATGTGGAGAAATTGGAACCGTTTTACATTTCTGGTGGACATCAAACGGTGCTACTGCTATGGAATACAATATGGGGATTCCTCAAAAAATTAAACACAGAATTACCATATGATCTAACAATTCTTCTGGGTATTTCCCGAAAGAACTGAAAGTAGGGACCTGAACAGATATGTATACACCCAAGTTCACAGCAACATTATTCACAACAGCCAAAAGGTGGAAGCAACCTGAGTGTCTATCAAAAACTGGATGGATTTTTAAAAATGTGGTATTACATACAATTTCATAGTATTTAGCCTGAAAAAGGAAGAAAATGCTGCCACATGCTACAATATGGATGAACCTTGAAGACATGCTAAATGAAATTAGCCAGTCACAAAAGGACAAATATTGTATCAGTGCACTTATATGAGGTACCTATGGTATGAATGGACCCTATTCAAATTCTTAGAAACAGAAAGTAGAATGATGTTTGCCAGGTGCTTGAGGGAGAGGGGGATGGAGGGTTAGTGTTTAATGAGAACAGACTTCAATTAGGGAAGATGATGGAGTTCTGAAGCTGGATGGTGGTGATGGTTGTACAACAATGTGAATGCACTTCTTTTTATTTATTTATTTATTTTTTTATTTTTTTATTTTTTTTTATTTTTATTTTTTTTATTAGTTTCTGCTTTATAACAAAGTGAATCAGTCATACATACACATCTGTTCCCACATCCCTTCCCTATTGCGTCTCCCTCCCTCCCACCCTCCCTATCCCACCCCTCCAGGCGGTCACAAAGCACCGAGCAGATCTCCCTGTGCTCTGCGGCTGCTTCCCACTATCTATCTACCTTACGTTTGGTAGTGTATATATGTCCATGCCTCTCTTTCGCTTTGTCACAGCTTACCCTTCACCCTCCCCATATCCTCAAGTCCGTTCTCAAGTAGGTCTGTGTCTTTATTCCCGTTTTACCCCTAGGTTCTTCATGACATTTTTTTTTTAATTCCATATATATGTGTTAGCATATGGTATTTGTCTTTCTCTTTCTGACTTACTTCACTCTGTATGACAGACTCTAGGTCTATCCACCTCATTACAAATAGCTCAGTTTCGTTCCTTTTTATGGCTGAGTAATATTCCATTGTATATATGTGCCACATCTTCTTTATCCATTCATCCGATGATGGACACTTAGGTTGTTTCCAGCTACGGGCTATTGTGAATAGAGCTGCAATGAACATTTTGGTACATGTCTCTTTTTGAATTATGGTTTTCTCAGGGTATATGCCTAGTAGTGGGATTGCCGGGTCATATGGTAGTTCCATTTTTAGTTCTTTAACGAACCTCCACACTGTTCTCCATAGCGGCTGTACCAATCCACATTCCCGCCAGCAGTGCAAGAGTGTTCCCTTTTCTCCACACCCTCTCCAGCATTTATTGTTTCTAGATTTCTTGATGATGGCCATTCTGACTGGTGTGAGATGATATCTCATTGTAGTTTTGATTTGCATTTCTCTAATGATCAATGATGTTGAGCATTCTTTCATGTGTTTGTTGGCAGTCTGTATATCTTCTTTGGAGAAATGCCTATTTAAGTCTTCGGCCCATTTTTGGATTGGGTTGTTTGTTTTTTTGCTATTGAGCTGCAT